>NW_026108824.1:1200000-1501585 GCF_024516045.1 Bombus affinis
AATCTGGAGTACCGGGCACATCGAGTACTCGGCATGTTTGCAACAGCAACGGAAATACGGGGATTTGACTATTTGAGTCTGAATATGCAAACCTGCAATGACGCCGTATTTGACACGGCCCAGAGTTGACATAGAGCAAACCGGCTGGAGTATGCTGTATTTGGCAGCAATTGTGGAGTATAACATGCATCCTATTGTGAACATACTTACTATGAAAACGGAGATACATTCAGTTGAATATTTAGGCTTGAATGAGCAAAACTACAAATACGCTGGCTTTGACTCGTTCCATATTTAACATGGCTTAAACCAGATGAAGCGCCTAGTGTATGGCAGTCGATGTGGAATATAACGCGCACCGATTTGTCGACATATCTGCAACAGAAACTGAGTCACGTCGATCTGAATATTGAACCCTGATCATGCATTACTGCATTTACGCTTGATTTCACGGGGTCCGGATTTGACATAGCGCAAACCAGATGTTGTGAGCTGTATTTAATAGCAACTACGGAGTATAAAGCGCATCGAATTTTCCACATATCTGCAATCGAAACGGAGATTCGTTGATTTGATTATTTAGGTGTGATAATGCAAAACTGCAGTTGCGCTGTGTTTGACCGGACCAGAGTGGACATAGCGCTAATTGGATGATATTGGTTTAATTTGCAACAAATGTGGAATGCAAGTATTGGCGACACATTTCCAACAGTAGCGGAGATGCGTGGATTTGAATATATAATAATGTATATGAAAAACTGCAATTACGCTGGATTTGTCGGTGATCGAAGATGGCATTTGTCGGCATATCTGTAGCAGTAACGGAGAACACGTACATTTGAATATTTTACCTGTATATGCAAAGCTGCAATCACACTGGATTTGACTCGCCGCGGATTTGATATAGCTCAATTCGTATGATCTGCACTGTATTTATCAACAAATGCGGAGTATATCGCGCATTAAGAATTCGACATATCTGCAAGAGAAACAGCGATACGTAGACCTGAATGTTCAATCATGAATATGCAAAACTACAATTACACTGGATTTGGCAGGGTTTAGACTTGACATAGCTCTAACTAGCAGATGTGAACTGTATTTGGCAGGAAATGTGGAGAACAAGGCACATCGTATTGTCTGCATATCTGCATTAGAAACGGAGATAGGTTGGTTTGAATATTTAAGTCTGAAAATGTAAAAACGGAGGGTTTACGCCTGGATTTTACATCGGCCAGAGTTGATGTCAATTTGTCCAACCGTGGGGAGATTTGATCGCGTCGAAGCGCGTCAACGGGAGTCGCAAATTCCCGTTACGATTCTAAGAAACGACACCGCATATTGATCGATCCCCTGATTTCCGTTAAGATAATAGGGTGGTTGCGATGGTATAACTCTGCGACCAACAATGTTATTGATGAGAATTGTGGATCTTGATGTCCGAAATATTCTTATGGAAACATAAAATTTACACTGGCCTTTTCTAGTAACGTAGACAAATTTTTATTTTATAAACGATTTTTAGAATATTTGTCGTTACACAGCTGCACGCGTCTCAGCACTTTCTTCCATACCCGACCTTATGCAGACTGTTAACCGACCGAATTGTTTACATTCGTCTGTTTTTCAGTCGCCGCGCACGCACATATCTCCACACACTGATATCCACATACAAACATCTCCACTACGCACTCGACCTAGTCCAGCACAAAAATTTTACATATCTCAATACACCTCCTTAATTATTGTGCTGCATATTCATTTCCTTTTGTGAAAATTAAACCATTTTTAAAAGTAATCTAAAATTTTCAAAATTACTTCTCCCTAGAGCCTTCGTTACAATATCTGCTACATTGTTTTCTGAATTTACTTTTATAACGTCAATCTCTTTATTTTCCCAACTTTCATTTACAAAATGGAAATGTACTTCAATGTACTCATAATTTTTTGTCAAGTTTCCAAATTTTGATATCGCAATCGCTCCAGAATTATCTTCGTAAATTTTTATTGGTCTCTCGATCATTATTTTGAAATTTTTCAATAATTTCTTTACAAATTTTATTTCACTCACTGCTTCTGACAAAGCTACATACTCGGCGGCTGTTGATGATTTTGTCACGCTGTTTCGCTTTCTCGATTTCCAGTAAATTGCGTTTCCGAAAAATCTTATGATAAATCCCGTAGTAGTCTTGTAGTAGTCTTATGATAAATCACCGTCAACAAAACAATCAATGATTTCAGCGTTCAAATTTCTTTTATAAGTCAACCATAATTTTCTGGTTAAATATATGTATTACAAAATTCTCGACGCATATTTATAATGTGTCCCGTCGTAACTGTTTTGAAATCGACTTAAATAGTTTACACTATAACTAACGTCTAATCTTGTTCCAGTACTAATATATAATGAAGCTCCTATGAGGTTTCTATATCTTATATCGTCTGAGGCTGACTGTGCGGGTTCTAAATTTAAGTTTTATTCCTTTGGTGTAAAATATAGTTTACTATTCTCTATATTCCATCGTTTCGCTAATGACTCTGTATAACTACTTTGATCTAATTTCATCTCACATTTCTTATTCTCACATTTCTTATTCAATGTTTATTCCTAAGTAAGTCTTTACTTCACTTAAGTCTTTCATCGATTTGTTTGACAATTTATTTTTAATTTCATCTATTTTTCTTTTGTATTTACCACACATTAATAAGTCATCCACGAATAGAATTAAGTATATAACATGATCGCTCTCATACTTCAAATACAAACAATAATCACTTTCACTTCTTTACAAACCTATTTTACATACTTACAAACCTAGTTTACATACTTTCCCGCTTTTATCGGCGTAACCCATAGGTTGTTTTACAAATACTTCCGATTTTATAGTTCCGTTTAGGAATGCTGTTTCTACATCCATTTGCATAATCATCGAACCATAATGACAACAATAAGATAGCAATAACTTCAGCGTTTGCATTTTTGCCACTGGAGAGTATAAATCTTCCGGTATTTCCTTTTGTTGGAAACCCCGAACAACTAGTCGCGCTTTCTTACGATTATCGGATTTATTCGTATATACCCATTTCAAATCTAATACCTTTTTATCTTTTGGTTTCTCTACTAATTGCCAGGTTTTCATTTTTGACTAAACTATTCATTTCTCGATCCATTGCTTCTTTCCATGATCTGCTGTCATCTCCACTGAAAGCTTCTTCATAGGTTTGAGGACTGCCTGCGCTAACTACATTCACATAAATGAAATATGAGCTCGTTTGGCCATATCTTTGAGGTTTCTTTGTTTCCCGTCCTGGCCTTCTCAAATTATTTTCTATGTCCTCAAGTTTTTCTTCTGATTCGTTACTTAAATTTCTCTCCCTTCTTATTACAACCTGCTCGACCTTTTCGTCACTTGTTTCACTTTCATGAATTTCGTTTGTATCCGAATGTTCTTCAAAATCCTTTTCCGTTTCATTATCTGATTCATCCATTCCTTGAAATCCTACTAAATTATCATTTTCACCTATAAATTCTACGTGTCTTGCAATTATAATTTTATTATTAACTAAGGTCCTATATCCAACGTTTTCATAACCTACAAGTATTCCAATATCTGCCTTTTTGTACCATTTCGAATTTATTTTAATTTCAGATACTCTTACGAAAACTATACTCCCGTACAATCTTAAATTAATTATATCCGGTTTCCTTCTTAACAATATTTCGATTGGTGTTTTATTTTCACATGTTTTCGTAATGGTTCTATTTTTTAAGTACACCGCGGTTCTAACTATCTCCGACCAATATTTAATATTTAGTTTCGAATCATGTAATAAGCATCTAGCGGAATTCGTGATTGTTCTGTTGTAGCGCTCAGCTGTTCCATTTAACGAGTGAACATAAGGTGGGCATGGTTCTAGGAGAATTCCTGTTTCCCTGATTAGATTGTACATGTTTTTGTTCATATATTCTTTTCCATTATCGCATTTTAGTCTCTTTATCTTCTTACCAGTAAGATTTTCAACTTTATTTATATAATGAAGGATTCAATCGTAAACCTCATCTTTCGATTTCAAAGTATAAATT
Source organism: Bombus affinis (assembly GCF_024516045.1). Taxonomy (NCBI): domain Eukaryota; kingdom Metazoa; phylum Arthropoda; class Insecta; order Hymenoptera; family Apidae; genus Bombus; species Bombus affinis. The sequence goes on from NW_026108824.1 coordinate 1,204,085, forward strand.
AATGCGCACTTCCTATAATCGTCTATAGATGTTAAGAAATATTTAGATCCATCAAACCTGGTATTTTTATGACGTCCATTTAAATCGGGATGTTCCAATTCTAAAATCTCGCGTGCTCTACTACAGTTACTCTGGATAGGTACATTGTGCTATTTATTTTGCATACACGCACCACATTTTAATTGAGCTTGCTCCAATTTTTCTGGCATTCCCTCAATTAATTTTTTCTAACACATCGTATCTAAATAATTAAAGTTTACATGTTCTCGGATTCTGTGAAATTTTTCCCTGTTCGTCATTTTTCTACATTTTTGGCGTGAGATTCTTGCCTTCCAATGTAACTAGTTATTTTATATAAACCATGATCTTTGAATGCGATCCCTATCAACTTTCTATATTTGTTATAGATCTTTGACGTATTCCCTGCTGAGACTATCTTATTTTTATTCGTTACTCTCGCATAGCTAACCAAGTTATTATCCATTTCTTCCACATAAAATACATTTGACATTATAATTTTAACCCTTCTTTTGTTTACTTCAAAGTAAGTTAAAATTTTTCCAACTTTTGTTCCTTTTAATGTTCTACCGTCTCCTAGTTTTACATTTATCGGGTTCTTTAAGTTTTCGTACTCAATAAAATACGAGTCATCATTTACAATGTGATCTGAACATTCACTATCCAATATCCGATCTATTTTTCGCGTATCGCTGGTATATACTGTGATAGTATCCTTACTATAATCGCGCTGCACTCGCGTTAGGAAGGAGTCAATTCCTTGGTCGTCGTAGTCCTGGCTGTTTAAATAATTTGCGTCTTGTCGACTTGCCTCATTGTAGCGTTGCTGCCAACCTCTGCTTCGTCCTCGTTGACCAAATCCACGCTGAACATATCCTCGTCTTCTCTGGCCAGAACCTCGTCCGCCGCGACCCCTATTCTGCTATGGCTGATTCGCACCTCCTTGCCATTGCGTTCCTCCATTGATTCCGCCTCTACATGTATTCGTGCAATTTTTTATCACGTGGCCGTACTTTCCACAGCCATGGCACTTTATTTCTCTCTTTTCTCAACTTTGAAGACATTTGACCATTTCCTATCATTTTTACTCTCCCTACGTTCCCATTTCCCACATTATAATTTTATGTTTTAAAAAATCACAAGTTCAATCACTTTCTTTCAATGTGTCGATTAAGTCATCAATATAAATCAATGATTCTGGTAGTGTTTTCAGCATGTAATCGAGTTTTTCACGTTCACTTACGTTTGCACCAACATCCTTTAATTCATTTATCGTCTTCTCAAATTCCGTGAAAAATGAACCTGATTCCTCAAAATCTTTCAACCTCATCATGTCGAGTCTACGTCTTATACAAAGTTGCAATGCTGTTGATTCCTTCATATACATCTCATCGAATTTTGTAATTATTTTGTAAACAGTGTCTTGATCACCAACAAATTCTAATCTACAATAGATCTACTTCATCGCCCATTGATTCTTTTCATCCCAATTATCTTTCGCATCCGTGTCCATTTTCTCTCCTGTATCCAATTCATAACATTTTTTACACTTTAAATACATTAATATTCTTTTTTTCCACGCTTTGTAATCACGTACATCGAATACTTGCATTTTAGTTTTATCGTCCATTGGCATCTTGATTCGTCTTTTCATCTTCACCCTTTTTTCAAAAATAGTTCTCACTATACAGATTCCTTTTATCTGCTCCGCCAACAGCCTTTTTATCTCTTCAGAACATATTTCCAATTCTTTCAAAATGAACCTTTTTTATACATTCACGACCGGTTACACGTGGTCCCATAACCTTAAATCTCGTCAACCACGATTTTTGCTACCATGTTGAGAATTGTGCATCCTGATGGCCGAAATATTGTACGCTGGCCATTACTATTAACGTAGACACATATTTACTTTATAAACGATTTCTAGAATATTTGTCGATGTACACTTGCGCGCGTCTCAGCACTTTTATTCATATCCGACCTTTTGAAGACTGTTAACCGATAGAACTGTTTACATTCGTCTGTTTCTCAGTCGCCGCGCACACACATATCTCCACACAGTGATATCCCGTTACAAAGATCTCCACTACGCACTGGACCTAGTCCAGCACAAAAATTATACATATTTCAATATTTATGAAATATGTATTTCCAACAACCTTGTACAACAAAACAAGTTAGTAACTCCGCCGTTTAAGATATAGGTGACGAAGAAATGGATTGATCTTATATGAGTGAATCCGGGTAGATATATTGACTGATCTGAAAACCTAGATTGAGTATGCATAGATAGGTGGTTTTCGAAGAAGTCATGGGTGTAGAGAGTATTCGAACCGTGATATAACTCGAATTCAACTCTTACATACTAACGGAGGAAAGCTCGGTATGTAGGTAATTTTTGAACAAGGGAAGCTGATTCGTTGTTCACTCTTTTTGTTATGAAAAGGGAGGACAAGGATTCGCGATACCCATTGGGTATGATCAGCGTTAATGAATGAAGATAGGAGGAGTAAGCATCCTACCAAAGTGGCTCATGGATGACCTTGCCCATGGGAAAATCCACATATTTTCATCAGATAAATGTCCGGTTTAATATTATATAATTACCGGTTTTCCCATTATATAACTACCAGCTTTTCCGTAGTTTCTAAGAGCGCACAATAAACATAAGGACTTTTCTAAGAAATACACATCAATCAAAAACATTTAAGAAATTGGACGTGCAAGATGAAAGGGACCATCTAGAATTACTTAAAAAGTCTAAGTTTATGGTGGGTCCTTAGGTTTGATGAGGCTGTAAATAAGAAATGACGGCACTATGACAATAGTCTCGGCTCCGGCAGCGTTTTCGCGGTCAACGGATGCAGAACTCTACACTACGTTAGCGTCTGAGTTGCACTACATGTTAGAGCAAGGAGCAATTACTACGTATAAGAAAGACAGGTCGATTGCTGATGAGACCGCACTAGAGAGTGTCGTCTCTCCATCACGGCGACGCTGTCCAGGAAAACTATGATGGGTGTGCCTATAGTCACAAAATCATCGGATTCGTGGTGAAAAGTCTTCGTTCGGAAAATGAGGGAAATTGGCGTTACTGTTAATTGGTCAATTTCCACGTTGGTGGTTAGGAAAGGGTGCTAGCCGCCCTCAAGAGAGAGTTCGAGAAGAGGAAGCGTCGTTCGCGAGAAACATAGATTTCTCCTATTTTCTCGTAGTTGGAACGAGGACTGTTTGTCGGTTTGATGGACTTTAGTTAAACAAATCTTAAGATTTATAGCGGGTCCTCGGACTAGCTGATCATGTACTTACTCAAAGAATAGAGTCTGCGTGTGGCGAGCCACGGGACAGAAATCGTTGAAATGCTTACCGTCGTGCCCCGTCCCAAGTATTTCTTTTAAGGAGAGCTATAGAGTTACTTCATGCCTTTGTTAGACAAAACGTTTATCCCTTGACCGCGACTACGTTCGGCGACTGGTTGTCGCCTCGAGCCCGAGCTCACTATCATAAATCTCAAATAAGTACAGTCGGATCGAATGACAACAGTTTCAAAATACGGCTATGGTGAAATCTAAATTACAGTACTAGGAGTCTTCCCAAAATTCCGAATGGAAGGTTCCGGTGTTCTTTCATCTCCGACATATATACGCTTGATCTGCCAGGGTCCAGTGTGCATATAGCGCAAACTGGCTGTAAAGCGATGTAGTTGGCAAGAAATGTGGAGTACCAGGCACATCGAATTGTCGACATATCAGCAATAGCAACGGAGATACGAAGAGTTGAATACTTGAGTCTGAATCTGCGAAACTACAATTACACTGCATATAACAGGAACCAGAGTCGACGTAGAGCAAAGCCCATAAGTACTGTATTTGGCTGTAATTGTGGAGTATAGCGCGCATCGCATTTGCGACATGTATCCAATAGCAGCGCTGATACGTTGGTTTGAACATTTAGGCATGAATATGCAAAACAGCAATTACGCTGAATCTGTCAGTGTCCAGAGAAGACGTAAGACAGAAGAGAAGATAGAATCGGAAGATGTGCTCTGTGCTCACCAGCAAATCAGGAGCATAACGCTCACCGAATTGTCGTCATATCTGCCACAGAACCGGAGATACGTTGCTCTCGATATTCAAGCATGAATATGCTAAACTGCAATTATGGTGTATTTGACAGGGACAAGAGCGTACATAACTCTAACCTACTGATGTGCGCTGTATATGACATCAGATGATAAATATAACGCGCATCGTATGGCCAATCTTTCTGCAAAACAAGCGGAGATACCTTGATTCGAATATGTAAGCATTAATATCCAAAACTGCAATCACGCTGGATTTCTCCGAGTCCAGTCTTGACAGTGTGCTGTATGTAGTGGGCTGATGTGTCCTGTATTTGGCAGCAAATGTGGAGTATAACATGCATCCTATTGTCGACGTACCTACAATGGATACGGAGATACTTTCACTTGAATAACAAGGCTTGAATATACAAAACTACAAATACGCTGGATTTGACTCGGTCCGGATTTAACACGGCTTAAACCAGATGAAGCGCTCTGCGTATGGCAGTCAATGTGGAATATAAAGCGCATCGTATTGTCGACATATGTGCCATTGAATCGGAGTAACGTTGATTTGAATATTTAAGCCCGAACATGCAAAATTGCATTTGGGCTGGATTTTGCAGGGACCAGAGTTGACACGGCGCAATCGAGCTGATGGGCAATGTAACTACAGCAAATGCGGAGTACAAGGGGTATGGAATTGTCGACATATGTGCAAAAGAAGCGGCGAATCTTTGAATGCGATATTTAAGCATTAACAACAAAAACTACAATTACGCTGGATTTTACAGGGTCCAGAGTTGACATAGCACAGACCGGCTGATTTGGCATCATATGTGGAGTATTCTGCGCATCGAATAGGCGACATAGAAACCAAGATACGTTCATTTGAATATGTAATATTTGAATATTTCGCCTGAAAATGCATAATTGCGTATACGCTGAGTTTGGCTGCGCCCACACGTTACATAACTCAAACCAGATAATATACATAGTGTTTGGCAGCAAAAGTGGCGTATATCGCGCATCGAATTGTCGGCATATCTGCAATGCAAACGGCGATACGGTGATTTGAATAATTAATCATGAATATGCAAAGCAGCAATTTCGCTAGGTTTGACAGAGACCGGAGTTGACATGGTACAAACCAGCAGATGTGCGGTGCACATGACATCGGATGTGAAATGTAACGGGCATCGCTTTGTCGCCATATGTGCAATAGAAACGGAGATACATTCATTTGAATATGTTAACCTTAATTTGTAAAACTGCAATTACGCTTGATATGTCGAGGACCAGAAATGATATAATAGCACGAGCCAGCTGATGTGAGCTGTATTTGGCAGGCAATGAGGAGTATATCTTGCATCTAATTGACGACAAATCTGCAATTGCAGCGATGATACATTGTAGTTAATATTCAATAATGGGCCTATTACGATACAGATAGTATTATCGTGACTGAAACACATTGCCGTCTCAGTAAAACCATTTTATTTCAAGCTTCGCGCTACAGTTCTGAATCCGGACAAGACCGTTTCAAGTTCTCGCAAGAGCAAGCAGTCAAATTAAGGTACTTACACCAGTTAGAGTCTAATACATTTTATTGGTCCAACATCGATGGGGCGATCTCGCATCGAAATTTTCAGAGGACCGCGTAACCTTCCAACGACGACCACCGTACGAGCAGCGGATAAACTTATTTCGTGCCTTAGGTTGCCCTCACCACGTCCTCTACTTCTTGATTCTTGGTTGGTAGCTTTAGCGGCTGCAGGTCCGAGAAATTGCATCTTGACCCGCTTTCTCGTATGTCGCATGTGACGTCTCACTTTCCGCCGTAGACACTTGTCGGATCTACAAACGTTGAACCATTTGCGCGAGACAAGCGCGGCGCTCTCCAGGGACGAGGGATCCAATTTTCGAAGTATCAAGTGCGATACCTCCAGTGGTAGTTCGGAAATGATATCTACTTTACTTGGCACGAACAAACCAACGACGCGTAGTAGAGATCTAAAAAATTCCATGTTGCTTCTACTGTTGCGTGAGCGCGACTGACGGTCTGGCTAAGAGTGGAGGCTTATATATGTGCTGTTCGTCACGGTGCACTGCGAGTTCCGGTTCCGGGTGAGAGTGCTGGTCAGGCAGAATCGATGGTATGTGCATGTATTTTCACTTACATCGGGTTCACATTATGATTAGAGTTAGAGGCGCGAAACGGATCTTCATTTGGTTTAGACGTTGTAGTTATGCAATAGAGCAGATCTTTACTAGTGTAAATTTGATTGTTATATAATTTGACAAGTAGTCGTGGTAATTAGGTACTCGAGAAGCTAATGACAATGATCATGGGTTCAATAACAAAGCCGCGGTCAACGGGATAACAGAATTCGTTTTCATCCTGATTCCAAGTTGTACCATACTTCCTTATCTACGGTATAGGTAGGACTGAACAAACTCTTTGTCAAAACATAGAATATCCACCGAGTGTTAAGGCTCTTTGTAACTGGCTAATGTGACCTCACGAGAGAATGATTTTCCGGCACGATGATTCTGCAGAGGAAAACTATGATGGGTGTGTCTAAGGGCACCAGAACATCGGATACGTGGAGAAATGACTTCGCTCGGAAAGAGATTGAAAGTGACGTTACCGTTAATTGGACAATTTCCATGTTGATGGTTAGAGAAGGATGCTAGTAGCCCTTGAGGGAACGTTGCTAGCGGGAAGCGTCGTCCGTGGAAAAATAGATTTCACCTATCATGCCGTAGTTGGAACAAAGACTGTTTGCCTCTTTAGGACTGTTAAGGACTTTAATTAACTAAATCTTAAGGTTTACAATGGGTCCTCAGGCTAGCTAAACATATACTGTTGAGATGCGTTGACATCTGGCAATCATCTTATCCGACGGATAGAGTCTGCGAGTGGCGAGACACGGGACAGAAACCGTTGGAATGTTTACTGTCACGTGCCGCTACCATTATTTCATTTAAGGACAGCTATAGAATTACTCCATGCCTTTATTAGACAAAACGTTCATCCCTTGACCGCGGCTACGTTCGGTGACTGGTTGTCGCCTCGAGGCCAGGTGCAGTATCACAAGTTTCGAACAATTACAATCGGACTAGATGACTACGATTGTTTAATTACAGCTATGGTAGAATCTAGATTACAATGTTACAGGATTTTCCCAAAATTCCAAACGGAAGGTTCCCGTGTTCTATCATCTCCGATTTATATTTATGCTTGATCTGTCTGGGACCAGTCTGGATATAGCGCAAACTGGCTGGCAAACGATGTATTTGGCAAGAAATGTGGAGTACCAGGCACATCGAATTGTCGACATATCAGCAACAGCAACGGAGATACGTGGAGTGGAATATTTGAGACTGAATCTGCAAAACAACAATTACACTGCATATAACAGAGACCAGAGTCGATGTTCTGGCGCGCAACACATCTGCACTCCATCCCGCGCGGCTTGGCATCCAACGGTCCACGTGCCATCCTTCGAATCCTCCATAGGCCCAAGGACCCATCATAAAGCCGAAGTCCCAACTGCATTGTTCGCATATATGGTCTAAGTCAATCTGTTTGCCCGAAAAGACTTTCTAATTCTGGAAGTGTTTTCGGTCGGTTTTTAGAAAGGTCCTTGGGTTTATTACGCCCTCTTAAGAATTACGGAGAAGGCGGGTATTGGCCTAACGAAAAAAGCGGACATCTACCTAGCGGAAAATCTGAGATTTCCCATAAACAATGTCGCCTAGGACCCACGTTGGTAGGAGGCTTCTTCCTCCTCTCTTCCTTTCTAACATTAGTCATAACCAATCGGCATCGCGGATCATTGCCCTCACTTTCCTAACTAACAATGTAATCAACGAATCCGCGTTCTTCGCTCAAAGGGCACACCAATACCGAGCTTCGTACTCACATCAGAATAAACTTTAGAGTTACATCATCTCTCACGGTGACTAGAGTTCCTGCAATCCCTATAACTCTTACCGTTCCTATATCTCTCAGAGTTCCATCGTCTCTCGCGGTGACTAAAGTTCCTGCAATCCCTATAACTCTCACCGTTCCTATATCTCTAAGAGCCTCCTATTTCTCTCACAGTATCCAGAAGTCCGACAGCTCCTACAGCTCTCACGGACCTAGAGCTCCTATAGCTCACACTCTCATCTAAGAATAATCCATTTCTTCGTTATCTGTATCTTAAGCAACGGCGCTCTTACTCAGTGTGATTGTATAAATCGTTGGATATACATATATTTTTTATAACTTTGTGACCCCCAGTGTTATACCACAACGACTACGCCTATTATCCTAAGCGAAATACGGGGATCGAAATATCCGTGGAGTCGATTATTCCAATCGTAACGGGAATTAACGACTCCCATTGACGCGTATTCAAACGAACGCGTCTCGCCGCGATAGCTCGAAAATACAGTCGACGTAGCGCAAACCGAATAAGTACTGTATTTGGCCGTAATTGTGGAGTATAGCGCGCATCGCATTTGCGATATGTATCCAATAGCAGCGCTGATACGTTGGTATGAACATTTAGGCATGAATATGCAAAACAGCAGTTACGCTGAATCTGTCAGTGACCAGAGAAGACGTAAGACAGAAGAGATGATAGAATCGGAAGATGTGCTCTGTGCTCACCAGCAAATCAGGAGCATAACGCTCACCGAATTGTCGTCATATCTGCCACAGAACCGGAGATACGTTGCTCTCGATATTCAAGCATGAATATGCTAAACTGCAATTATGGTGTATTTGACAGGGACAAGAGCGTACATAACTCTAACCTACTGATGTGCACTGTACTTGGCATCAGATGTGGAATATAACGCGCATCGCATGGCCAATGTTTCTGGAAAACAAGCGGAGATACCTTGATTCGAATATGTAAGCATTAATATCCAAAACTGCAATTTCGATGGATTTCTCCGAGTCCAGTCTTGACAGTGTGCAAACGGGCCGATGTGAGCTGTATTTGGCAGCAAATGTGCAGTATTACGTACATCCTATTGTCGACGTACCTACAATGGATACGGAGATACTTTCACTTGAATAACAATGCTTGAATATACAAAACTACAAATGCGCTGGATTTGACTCGGTCCGGATTTAACACGGCTTAAACCAGATGAAGCGCTCTGCGTATGGCAGTCAATGTGGAATATAAAGCGCATCGTATTGTCGACATATGTGCTATTGAATCGGAGTAACGTTGATTTGAATATTTAAGCCCGAACATACAAAATGCATTTGGGCTGGATTTTGCAGGGACCAGAGTTGACACGGCGCAATCGAGCTGATGGGCAATGTAACTACAGCAAATGCGGAGTACAAGGGGTATGGAATTGTCGACATACGTGCAAAAGAAGCGGCGAATCTTTGAATGCGATATTTAAGCATTAACAACAAAAACTACAATTACGCTGGATTTTACAGGGTCCAGAATTGACATAGCACAGACCGGCTGATTTGGCATCATATGTGGAGTATTCTGCGCATCGAATAGGCGACATAGAAACCAAGATACGTTCATTTGAATATGTAATATTTGAATATTTCGCCTGAAAATGCATAATTGCGTATACGCTGAGTTTGGCTGCGCCCACACGTTACATAACTCAAACCAGATAATATACATAGTGTTTAGCAGCAAAAGTGGCGTATATCGCGCATCGAATTGTCGGCATATCTGCAATGCAAACGGCGATACGGTGATTTGAATAATTAATCATGAATATGCAAAGCAGCCATTTCGCTAGGTTTGACAGAGACCGGAGTTGACATGGTACAAACCAGCAGATGTGCGGTGCACATGACATCGGATGTGAAATGTAACGGGCATCGCTTTGTCGCCATATGTGCAATAGAAACGGAGATACATTCATTTGAATATGTTAACCTTAATTTGTAAAACTGCAATTACGCTTGATATGTCGAGGACCAGAAATGATATAATAGCACGAGCCAGCTGATGTGAGCTGTATTTGGCAGGCAATGAGGAGTATATCTTGCATCTAATTGACGACAAATCTGCAATTGCAGCGATGATACATTGTAGTTAATATTCAATAATGGGCCTATTACGATACAGATAGTATTATCGTGACTGAAACACATTGCCGTCTCAGTAAAACCATTTTATTTCAAGCTTCGCGCTACAGTTCTGAATCCGGACAAGACCGTTTCAAGTTCTCGCAAGAGCAAGCAGTCAAATTAAGGTACTTACACCAGTTAGAGTCTAATACATTTTATTGGTCCAACATCGATGGGGCGATCTCGCATCGAAATTTTCAGAGGACCGCGTAACCTTCCAACGACGACCACCGTACGAGCAGCGGATAAACTTATTTCGTGCCTTAGGTTGCCCTCACCACGTCCTCTACTTCTTGATTCTTGGTTGGTAGCTTTAGCGGCTGCAGGTCCGAGAAATTGCATCTTGACCCGCTTTCTCGTATGTCGCATGTGACGTCTCACTTTCCGCCGTAGACACTTGTCGGATCTACAAACGTTGAACCATTTGCGCGAGACAAGCGCGGCGCTCTCCAGGGACGAGGGATCCAATTTTCGAAGTATCAAGTGCGATACCTCCAGTGGTAGTTCGGAAATGATATCTACTTTACTTGGCACGAACAAACCAACGACGCGTAGTAGAGATCTAAAAAATTCCATGTTGCTTCTACTGTTGCGTGAGCGCGACTGACGGTCTGGCTAAGAGTGGAGGCTTATATATGTGCTGTTCGTCACGGTGCACTGCGAGTTCCGGTTCCGGGTGAGAGTGCTGGTCAGGCAGAATCGATGGTATGTGCATGTATTTTCACTTACATCGGGTTCACATTATGATTAGAGTTAGAGGCGCGAAACGGATCTTCATTTGGTTTAGACGTTGTAGTTATGCAATAGAGCAGATCTTTACTAGTGTAAATTTGATTGTTATATAATTTGACAAGTAGTCGTGGTAATTAGGTACTCGAGAAGCTAATGACAATGATCATGGGTTCAATAACAAAGCCGCGGTCAACGGGATAACAGAATTCGTTTTCATCCTGATTCCAAGTTGTACCATACTTCCTTATCTACGGTATAGGTAGGACTGAACAAACTCTTTGTCAAAACATAGAATATCCACCGAGTGTTAAGGCTCTTTGTAACTGGCTAATGTGACCTCACGAGAGAATGATTTTCCGGCACGATGATTCTGCAGAGGAAAACTATGATGGGTGTGTCTAAGGGCACCAGAACATCGGATACGTGGAGAAATGACTTCGCTCGGAAAGAGATTGAAAGTGACGTTACCGTTAATTGGACAATTTCCATGTTGATGGTTAGAGAAGGATGCTAGTAGCCCTTGAGGGAACGTTGCTAGCGGGAAGCGTCGTCCGTGGAAAAATAGATTTCACCTATCATGCCGTAGTTGGAACAAAGACTGTTTGCCTCTTTAGGACTGTTAAGGACTTTAATTAACTAAATCTTAAGGTTTACAATGGGTCCTCAGGCTAGCTAAACATATACTGTTGAGATGCGTTGACATCTGGCAATCATCTTATCCGACGGATAGAGTCTGCGAGTGGCGAGACACGGGACAGAAACCGTTGGAATGTTTACTGTCACGTGCCGCTACCATTATTTCATTTAAGGACAGCTATAGAATTACTCCATGCCTTTATTAGACAAAACGTTCATCCCTTGACCGCGGCTACGTTCGGTGACTGGTTGTCGCCTCGAGGCCAGGTGCAGTATCACAAGTTTCGAACAATTACAATCGGACTAGATGACTACGATTGTTTAATTACAGCTATGGTAGAATCTAGATTACAATGTTACAGGATTTTCCCAAAATTCCAAACGGAAGGTTCCCGTGTTCTATCATCTCCGATTTATATTTATGCTTGATCTGTCTGGGACCAGTCTGGATATAGCGCAAACTGGCTGGCAAACGATGTATTTGGCAAGAAATGTGGAGTACCAGGCACATCGAATTGTCGACATATCAGCAACAGCAACGGAGATACGTGGAGTGGAATATTTGAGACTGAATCTGCAAAACAACAATTACACTGCATATAACAGAGACCAGAGTCGATGTTCTGGCGCGCAACACATCTGCACTCCATCCCGCGCGGCTTGGCATCCAACGGTCCACGTGCCATCCTTCGAATCCTCCATAGGCCCAAGGACCCATCATAAAGCCGAAGTCCCAACTGCATTGTTCGCATATATGGTCTAAGTCAATCTGTTTGCCCGAAAAGACTTTCTAATTCTGGAAGTGTTTTCGGTCGGTTTTTAGAAAGGTCCTTGGGTTTATTACGCCCTCTTAAGAATTACGGAGAAGGCGGGTATTGGCCTAACGAAAAAAGCGGACATCTACCTAGCGGAAAATCTGAGATTTCCCATAAACAATGTCGCCTAGGACCCACGTTGGTAGGAGGCTTCTTCCTCCTCTCTTCCTTTCTAACATTAGTCATAACCAATCGGCATCGCGGATCATTGCCCTCACTTTCCTAACTAACAATGTAATCAACGAATCCGCGTTCTTCGCTCAAAGGGCACACCAATACCGAGCTTCGTACTCACATCAGAATAAACTTTAGAGTTACATCATCTCTCACGGTGACTAGAGTTCCTGCAATCCCTATAACTCTTACCGTTCCTATATCTCTCAGAGTTCCATCGTCTCTCGCGGTGACTAAAGTTCCTGCAATCCCTATAACTCTCACCGTTCCTATATCTCTAAGAGCCTCCTATTTCTCTCACAGTATCCAGAAGTCCGACAGCTCCTACAGCTCTCACGGACCTAGAGCTCCTATAGCTCACACTCTCATCTAAGAATAATCCATTTCTTCGTTATCTGTATCTTAAGCAACGGCGCTCTTACTCAGTGTGATTGTATAAATCGTTGGATATACATATATTTTTTATAACTTTGTGACCCCCAGTGTTATACCACAACGACTACGCCTATTATCCTAAGCGAAATACGGGGATCGAAATATCCGTGGAGTCGATTATTCCAATCGTAACGGGAATTAACGACTCCCATTGACGCGTATTCAAACGAACGCGTCTCGCCGCGATAGCTCGAAAATACAGTCGACGTAGCGCAAACCGAATAAGTACTGTATTTGGCCGTAATTGTGGAGTATAGCGCGCATCGCATTTGCGATATGTATCCAATAGCAGCGCTGATACGTTGGTATGAACATTTAGGCATGAATATGCAAAACAGCAGTTACGCTGAATCTGTCAGTGACCAGAGAAGACGTAAGACAGAAGAGATGATAGAATCGGAAGATGTGCTCTGTGCTCACCAGCAAATCAGGAGCATAACGCTCACCGAATTGTCGTCATATCTGCCACAGAACCGGAGATACGTTGCTCTCGATATTCAAGCATGAATATGCTAAACTGCAATTATGGTGTATTTGACAGGGACAAGAGCGTACATAACTCTAACCTACTGATGTGCACTGTACTTGGCATCAGATGTGGAATATAACGCGCATCGCATGGCCAATGTTTCTGGAAAACAAGCGGAGATACCTTGATTCGAATATGTAAGCATTAATATCCAAAACTGCAATTTCGATGGATTTCTCCGAGTCCAGTCTTGACAGTGTGCAAACGGGCCGATGTGAGCTGTATTTGGCAGCAAATGTGCAGTATTACGTACATCCTATTGTCGACGTACCTACAATGGATACGGAGATACTTTCACTTGAATAACAATGCTTGAATATACAAAACTACAAATGCGCTGGATTTGACTCGGTCCGGATTTAACACGGCTTAAACCAGATGAAGCGCTCTGCGTATGGCAGTCAATGTGGAATATAAAGCGCATCGTATTGTCGACATATGTGCTATTGAATCGGAGTAACGTTGATTTGAATATTTAAGCCCGAACATACAAAATGCATTTGGGCTGGATTTTGCAGGGACCAGAGTTGACACGGCGCAATCGAGCTGATGGGCAATGTAACTACAGCAAATGCGGAGTACAAGGGGTATGGAATTGTCGACATACGTGCAAAAGAAGCGGCGAATCTTTGAATGCGATATTTAAGCATTAACAACAAAAACTACAATTACGCTGGATTTTACAGGGTCCAGAATTGACATAGCACAGACCGGCTGATTTGGCATCATATGTGGAGTATTCTGCGCATCGAATAGGCGACATAGAAACCAAGATACGTTCATTTGAATATGTAATATTTGAATATTTCGCCTGAAAATGCATAATTGCGTATACGCTGAGTTTGGCTGCGCCCACACGTTACATAACTCAAACCAGATAATATACATAGTGTTTAGCAGCAAAAGTGGCGTATATCGCGCATCGAATTGTCGGCATATCTGCAATGCAAACGGCGATACGGTGATTTGAATAATTAATCATGAATATGCAAAGCAGCCATTTCGCTAGGTTTGACAGAGACCGGAGTTGACATGGTACAAACCAGCAGATGTGCGGTGCACATGACATCGGATGTGAAATGTAACGGGCATCGCTTTGTCGCCATATGTGCAATAGAAACGGAGATACATTCATTTGAATATGTTAACCTTAATTTGTAAAACTGCAATTACGCTTGATATGTCGAGGACCAGAGATGATATAATAGCACGAGCCAGCTGATGTGAGCTGTATTTGGCAGGCAATGAGGGGTATATCTCGCATTTAATTGACGACAAATCTGCAATTGCAGCGATGATACATTGTAGTTAAATTTTCAATAATTGGCCTATTACGATACAGATAGTATTATCGTGACTGAAACACATTGCCGTCTCAGTAAAACCATTTTATTTCAAGCTTCGCGCTACAGTTCTGAATCCGGACAAGACCGTTTCAAGTTCTCGCAAGAGCAAGCAGTCAAATTAAGGTACTTACACGAGATAGAGTCTAATACATTTTATTGGTCCAACATCGATGGGGCGATCTCGCATCGAAATTTTCAGAGGACCGCGTAACCTTCCAACGACGACCGCCGTACGAGCAGCGGATAAACTTATTTCGTGCCTTAGGTTGCCCTCACCACGTCCTCTACTTCTTGATTCTTGGTTGGTAGCTTTAGCGGCTGCAGGTTCGAGAAATTGCATCTTGACCCGCATTCTCGTATGTCGCATGTGACGTCTCACTTTCCGCCGTAGACACTTGTCGGATCTACAAACGTTGAACCATTTGCGCGAGACAAGCGCGGCGCTCTGGAGGGACGAGGGATCCAATTTTCGAAGTATCAAGTGCGATACCTCCAGTGGTAGTTCGGAAATGATATCTACTTTAATTGGCACGAACAAACCAACGACGCGTAGTAGAGATCTAAAAAATTCCATGTTGCTTCTACTGTTGCGCGAGCACGACTGACGGTCTGGCTAAGAGTGGAGGCTTATATATGTGCTGTTCGTCACGGTGCACTGCGAGTTCCGGTTCCGGGTGAGAGTGCTGGTCAGGCAGAATCGATGGTATGTGCATGTATTTTCACTTACATCGGGTTCACATTATGATTAGAGTTAGAGGCGCGAAACGAATCTTCATTTGGTTTAGACGTTGTAGTTATGCAATAGAGCAGATATTTACTAGTGTAAATTTGATTGTTATATAATTTGACAAGTAGTCGTGGTAATTAGGTACTCGAGAAGCTAATGACAATGATCCTGGGTTCAATAACAAAGCCGCGGTCAACGGGACAACAGAATTCGTTTTCATCCTGATTCCAAGTTGTACCCTACTTCCTTATCTACGATATAGGTAGGACTGGATATAGGTAGATGGATATACGATATATACTGGATATACGATATAGGTAGGACTGAAGAAACTCTTTGTCAAAACATAGAATATCCACCGAGTGTTAAGGCTCTTTGTAACTGGCTAATGTGACCTCACGAGAGAATGATTTTCCGGCACGATGATGCTGCAGAGGAAAACTATGATGGGTGTGTCTAAGGGCACCAGAACATCGGATTCGTGGAGAAATGACTTCGCTCGGAAAGAGATTGGAAGTGACGTTACTGTTAATTGGACAATTTCCATGTTGATGGTTAGAGAAGGATGTTAGTAGCCCTTGAGGGAACGTTGCTAGCGGGAAGCGTCGTCCGTGGAAAAATAGATTTCACCTATCATCCCGTAGTTGGAACAAAGACTGTTTGCCTGTTTAGGACTGTTAAGGACTTTAGTTAACTAAATCTTAAGGTTTATAATGGGTCCTCAGGCTAGCTAAACATATACTGTTGAGAAGCGTTGACATCTGGCAATCATCTTATCCGACGGATAGAGTCTGCGTGTGGCGAGACACGGGACAGAAACCGTTGGAATGTTTACTGTCACGTGCCGCTACGATTACTTCATTTCAGGACAGCTATAGAATTACTCCATGCCTTTATTAGACAAAACGTTCATCCCTTGACCGCGGCTACGTTCGGTGACTGGTTGTCGCCTCGAGGCCATGTTCGGTATCACAAGTTTCGAACAATTACAATCGGACTGGATGACTACAATTGTTTAATTACTGCTACCGTAGAATCTAGATTACAATGTTTCGGGATTTTCCCAAAATTCCAAACGGAATGTTGCGGTGTTCTTTCATCTGCGACTTATATTTATGTCGCTGGTAGTTCTTACGCATTAGCTTATCGCCGGCCTGGCTGGGAACGATCAGGGAAGCGAACTTTTCTGCCCGCGCGCCTGGAGTGATGAATTCCAGAGTCGTCTTCGTTTTGCTCATCTCAAACATCAGGTGGTATTATTACTTCGCGATTTTCGCTGTAATGGTGTTCAATGTTACCGTGCAATAAAAATTCACGCATTTCGGACGGTCTAAGGGTACGATTACGTTCTTGTTGCTAATTTCAATCGCAATGGTCCCTTTTGCTCTCGATATAAATTGATGCGGTCCGCCGTAGGGTGGTTGTAAGGGGTATCCGATGGCATCGTGACGTAGAAATACGTAAGACGATGTTTCGAGTGGAACACGGAGGTTTCTTTTTCGCCGTGTCGCGTAATCGGATGAGGCCTGATCTTTTCTATTCGTAGTTTTAGACGGCTTCCGTATTTCGACTTGGCCTGTTGCTTCGTTGGTACACAGAATCCTGCCGGCAATCGTATGCCGGTGCCATAAACCATTTCGGCTGTCGTCGTTTTCACGTCCGCAATAACTGTTCGTATGCCAAATAAAACTGTTGGCAAGATTTCTACACAGTTGCTCGTATCGTGGCATTTGATTGCTGCTTTTAGTTGACGGTGCAGGCGCTCTACCATCCCGTTGGTCGCGGGGTGATAGGCTGTCGTTCGTAAATGCCTAATGCCCAGGAAGAGGCATAATTCGTTAAATATGTTTGATTGGAACTGGCGTCCTTGATCGGTCCTTATCCTTAAAGGTACGTCGAAACGGAATATCCACGTGGAAAGGATGGCTGAAACAACGGTTGCCGCCTCCATGTCGGCGATGGGAACGGCTTCGGTCTAACGCGAAAAACGATCGATTTTCGCCAGGCAATGTCGGTATCCTAGCGTACCGTGTCTGGGGGGGTTTGTCATAAGGTCATCGACGTCCTGTAGCTGTTGATCGCTGAGGCATTTGCCCAGCGTCACGTTCCTAATTATGCTCTAGCAGTTTATATTTCTCTAGGCAAGTTGTTTGAATGAACTGTAGTTTATACCTGTTAAATCAGTGCATACTTAATTGAACCACCCCGATGATCCTAACAGAAATAAGGTTATCGGTCTGTTCGTGGCTGTTAGGAACATGATACATTTACACTGTACATGTGAATGTGCGTGTAAGCGTCAGAGGACGTCGAGGCCTTAGTTGGGACAAAAGACAAGAGTCAGTCGTTTCAAGTATCTGGAAGAGTTGGTTGGCAACAAGCGTGCGTGCGAGTAGGATTTCGAGGTCTTTAGAGTATAAGATATATGTATAACTGTTGTGTGCCAAATAAAGGGAATTATTTGTATTTCCGAACCCCTTCTATGTCCTTACAGTGGTGTCGATTATCTGATGGTAACGGTTACGACTCTCGTTTACGCGAAACATAGTTGATTTTGTTTAAATGCTAGTTATAGTTTCACGTGAGTAGGGGCAGAAGGAAAGAAGGGTATACACGAATCATTTATAAACCACTTAAGAAGTATGGGCGAAAATGATTTGAAAGAGTATTTCTTTACTCAACTTGCCTTATTTTCATATTGCTATTATAACATAAATGTCATGGTAGAAACCCGGATGATAAATATATGGCTTATTTCGTTAAACAAATTATTGCCTTTCTGAATTAAATTAGATACTTTCAATAATCCTCAACTACGAAATTTATGTTGACTCTTCTATAAATGGTGCATGCCTGTCAGTGAGATATTATAAGAACGAAGAGTTTACCATTAAAACTTTAAGATTTCGACAAAAGTTTTAAAGCGTAGGCGTCACTGTGTAGGTACGTAGGTAGGTAAATTGAGGTCAACCGGATGTAGAGTTAGTGCCGCATTGACTACGCTGGTCTTTACCTCTCTCTCATTGCGTTCGTCAGATAATAAATATAATTTACATGTTATTATAAACTGTATTATAAATTATTATAAATTTTTGTACATAATATATATTGTTGAGGTAAATAAATTCAAAATTGAGGGAACAACGAATTCAAGTATTATCCTGTGCTTTCGGGTTACTATTGGTGGCGGGGCAGTAGCCGCTTGGGGTACGTGGGCGTTGCCTCTGGGTCGCTTCGGTCAATCTCACTCCGCGAGTAGTTGGGAACGGCTATGTCGAAGTCAGTTATGAATGTGCGCAGTGGTTTCTCAGTCTGATTCGTGTATTTTCCATGTATGTCATATCAGATTTCTTGGATATTATTTCGTCACAGTGTAAAATGTGTCTTTTTTATACTTGCGAACTGGTTAATTCTATCGTTGTTACTGAATATTATAATATTCTGGTACATTAGTGTATTTGTAATGGTATAGAATGGATTCGGAAATACAAATAATTCCCTTTATTTAGCACACAACATTTATACATATATCCTATACTCTAAAGACCTCTAAATGCTACTAGCACGCACGCTTTTTGTCAACCGGCTCCTCCAGATACTTCTAACGCCTGACTCTTGTCTTTCGTCCCAACTAAGGCCTGGACGTCCTCTGACGCTTATACACACATTCACATGTACAGTGTAAATGTATCATATTCCTAGCAGAATTGTTATGCGACTGATGCATCAACATACCATGCAAGAAGAATTGGAAACTAGGACAAAAAGGAAGAGCTTTGAAAGAGATACTTATAGTCATAGTAAACGACAAAAAATTCGTAGATGTTCAAGTAAATCTGACGAGGAGGATATTGATGAAAAGGTAGTTGACAATAGAAGAATACAAGTAATAACACAAGAGTCAAACAATCTCCTCGATAACGGCAAAAGTATGATGCGAATGATGGGATATAAGGCGGTTACGGCCTCGGAAATAATGAACAAGGTCGTTTAGAGTCAGTTCAAGCACCTAGACAGCATGGTCGCAGAGTCTTTGGACATCATGTTCCTGGACATGAAGATTCAGGTCTTAAATGGAATCCTGCAGAGGAAGTTATAAAGTTTGTAAAAGATATGAAATGGTGATATGAAAAGTTGACCACAGATGATGAAATTGATTTCTGTTGTGAAGATATAGTGAAAACTGTTATCAATGCGAAAACGGTATTCGCCCATTTGGATGACGTTGATGTGCGTCGAGCAAGGACACGTTGTAATCCTCATGAAACAATTCGTGGTGCATTTTTTTTAAATCGTGCTACTGTTAAAACTGCAAATACAGATAGAGCATGTAACTTTATGTTTACTAACCCAAAAGGTTTGAGGGAGAATGGGCTGCTATACTTTGCAGATGTATGTGCTGGACCAGGAGGTTTTAGGGAATATGTTCTATGGCGAAAGAAATGACGTGCTAAAGGATTTGCTCTTAGTTTAGAAAATGAACATGATTTCAAATTAGAAGATTTTTATGCGGGTCCTTGTGAAACATTTCATCCATACCACGGACCAAAGGAAAGTGGTGATGTCTTTGACCCAGATAATGAACAGGCATTTACAAATCTTATAATGCAGCATACCCATGGCAAAGGAGTACATTTTGTGATGTCTGATTGAGGATTCTCAGTAGAACGACAAGAAAATGTACAAGAAATTCTTTCAAATCAACTGTATCTTTGTCGATGTTTAATAGCATTGATGGTTGAAAGAGAGGGTGGTGATTTTGTGACAAAATTATTCAACCTTTTTACACCCTTTAGTGCTGGTTTAGTTTATTTAATGTATCGCTGCTTTGAAGAAGTTTGTATTTTTAAACCAAACTCTTCTAGACCAGGAAATTCGAGAACGTTACATAATATGTAAGAAGAAACGATCTGGGGTACAAGATGTTGTTGAATATCTGAAGCATGTTAATCGTCTGCTTTTAAAAGGTGGTGTAAATGACGACGTTTTACAACTAGTATCATATAATGAATTAAAAAGAGAGAAACAATTTGTTCAATATCTACGTGCTTCTAACAAAGATTTGGCCGGAAAACAAATACTCGACCTGTGTAAAATTGCAGCATGTTATGCGGATATTACTCTTGTTGAGACAAAACAAGCTGATATGCGCAAACAATATCTAGAGTATTGGAATTACCACCAAATACACTTGTAAACGCAGAGGTTGTATATGAAATAACTAAGGAGTTTATATATCAGCAAAAAGTACTTGCATTGCATATTATAGATGCATTCTACTTAGGAGAAGTGGACATTAGCAAAAAATATTTGAGGAGCAGGTAAGCAACTGAATCTTATTGAGTTCAATAATAAACTTTTAGATTTCCAGTAATGAAATGTTTTTTCAAGAAGTACGTTCATGTAATACTAATGTATGACTGTTGTTTGAAGGAACGAGGAAGCGACGTTGTTCTGTGAAGCTTTGTGGAAACCAGCAGGAAATAACTATACTCGAATACGTGCCAAAGATCTACTTCCTGTTGGTACATATATCTGTGAAAAGTTGCGAGTAACACAGCGTAAAATGAAAAATAATTCCGATGCCATAGTATACGAACTTCCAGAAAAGACATTAGATGTTAATGGTTATAATAAGGGCAAATTATATTTCATACAACAGAGTGTAATATTTTTAAGAAGCACCGGAAATCCTTGGAATCGGTATGTCAGTAAAACACATTCCATAAAGTATGTCTTTAATTGAAAAACAAACGAGAAGCTATTCGACCTTCATAGACCAAGTTCAGCAGAAGCAAGTTTCGTTAAATCTTTTAAAGGTCGCCTTATTTGTCATTGGCCTAATGATTCATCACTTACTATAAACAGATTTGCAAAATTTATTAAAGATAAGTGTCCGGCATACAATACGTGCTTAGAATATTAAAACTACAGGCTGTACATATATTCGTACACGACTTGATCCGCATAGATGTCAAACAGATTAATTCCGTTAATTTGACTGTTATTTCAAATATGAAATACTTGTGATATATTTCAGTATTTAGCATTATATTTGTATAGAAATAG
Organism: Bombus affinis; assembly: GCF_024516045.1. Classification (NCBI taxonomy): domain Eukaryota; kingdom Metazoa; phylum Arthropoda; class Insecta; order Hymenoptera; family Apidae; genus Bombus; species Bombus affinis. The sequence goes on from NW_026108824.1 coordinate 1,225,747, forward strand.
AAGTGTAGCGGTAAATGTGTCATAGGACAAAGCAAATAACGTCGTTGTCGCCTCGAAGTACCTAGACCGCTGAGCTACAATTAATGTAAAAACAATGTCACCGCAACCAGCAATTGTCGTCAGGTAGGCAAATACGAATTCTTTTAACCCCCCCTCCCCCGGCGACTAGTATAGGTAGCCTTAACTCAAATACATCTGACGCTTACAACAACAAAGACTCCGTTATTAGTCCACATGACCTTCGTCCTCTTCACACACGACAACTACAGAGGTAATACCGGAAAATATAATTAATAAGATGGTCTTCTGAGTGGTTTAATTGCAATACTATTTGGGATGAAATATACTTTTTCAAATCATATGCGGCATTTCGTATAATAACTGAATGGTTATAGGAAAGAATGATGACGTTAAAGTGTACGACACGATTGCATAGCATATTTTATAATTGTATAACAAATATTTCCCGCAGGGAGGGCTCGCTTATGTGAGCCTATGAGGGCTGGCAAAACCACTTTCCCGAAGCCAGGGGGACCGTCGGGACAAGGGTCCCGCTTACGTGAGTCGCTATGTACTCCGCAGGGAAGGTCGTCGGAGGTGTAAGGCGTTTAATTACTATTACATCCTCTCTACGAGGCCTTGGGCAGTAGCGCACCCACGATCCTGATGCCAAGGATGGGACCGCCGGGATAAGTTCCCGGGTACAAAAGTACCTTGAGGCCCCCGCTTACGTGAATCCCATCTGGAACTGCCGAGATCGGTTAGCAGGTCGCTGGCCGGCTGTCACGTGGTCGTACATCCATACGATAGTCCCACCAACGACTAAGGTTGGTACCACGGGCGATCGAGTTACAGCCCGGAGGGAGTAGCGACCCCTCTGATCGGCCAATTAATGGGTATGGACTCGTGGTGGCAGTGGTTGATGGACAAGATGCTGGCAAGAGGGCCGATTTAAGGTGGAGACTCCACCGAATGGACTTCGGCGGATGAGCAGCGTCCCACCTGCTCCGAAACCGTACTGGTGAGACGGGATGGCTTAGAATGTGCCCCGTTCGACCTGATACGAGCGACAGCTCCTGCAGACTAAGCTGATCCAGGGAGCAAGGTATTGGGTGCCTTGTGCGATGGTTGGGCGTAATCTCAACTCCTATGGTCCTAGGGGGCCCGGCTACTGTGTGGAATTATAATCGAGGTAAGCACCCGTTACCAAAAGACAATGCTATTTGTATAACAAATATTTAGTCGACACAATTTGTCTTTATTTGGAATGATTAGATACCTGCTTGTGGCAGCTGCTCCCATAATAGAATAAGTTGCAGTACCTTAGTCTAGAATCCATTACTTCCCAACATCAATATTTGACTCAGGTCTTTTATAATGAAATATGTAGAGGACATGGTATATGGGAAGTTTGACCGTCAGACATATTTGAGGTTATCGATTGTCGTCGTAATCGCCGAATTTACTTAAAATAATAAAGTAAGGTACAGCCTATGGGCTCTGAGTCGTAGATACAATGTGTAAAAATATTCCATAAATGTTCGTCATGAAATTCAGCAGATCGCTCGTTGATACTCGTAGGTATTCGAAGATACTTTACTCTTTGGGTTGCCTCGGTTTACTTATACTGGTCGGGGCGGAAGTCGGAAGATTCAAAATCGACTTTGTTCGAAGTAGCGGCAACATTTTTATGCTCCGAGTGTATTTACTTGTATCCTTACGATCCTGATACTCCGAGGCAAAATAACAATAGGATTTGAATTTCCCTCTGGCTCATATGCCGCAACAAATTTTTATAGTTTGTGCTCATGTATAGGTACTTATGAACTCTCTAAAATATATAATAAGCTGAAGTACTGTAGGGAAGTAATTTACAGTGTTACTAGGTTTGGTTACATATTTCAATATCGTTCACGCCATCGCAAAAGCTAGTATGATGCTGCGTCGGCGTATATGCACACGGGGAGGTGATGGACGAGGCGAGGATGATAGCCTCCCGCGAAGTAGCGCCTGGCCCTGACGGAGTCCCGTGACGGGTATGATGGGAGATGATGCGGGTCATGGCACCTAGACTGCGACTTCTATTTACATCGTGATCGAAGGAGGGTGCCAACCCTCGGATATGGCGCACGGCGAGGCTGGTATTGCTTCGGAAGGAGGGACGACCAGCCCTTGTATCGTCCGGTATGCCTATAGGATGAAGTGTGCAATTTCTTCCAAAGAATCATTGCCAGAATCATTGTACTGTTCTCAGTCGAAAATGTTCGTGAGATGTCAACAACGACTTTTGGCATCAATGACGTAGTGTAGTGATAACTACACTATCAGCTAGGGCCATCTATAGGCAAATTCCGGTTTCATATTTACAGACCTGATACGCTCGATTTGACAGGGATCAGTGCGGATGTCACGTAAAATAAAAGAGAAATTTTGTAAGAAGCAGGAAACTTTATTTTTACTTCGTTTATACAATTATAAGACACTTCCGAGCTCTAGCCGTGACCGTACGAGAGTGAGTCTCTTACAATCTTTTTACATTCGGTCATCTGTTCTCTCATTATCCCCACTACCCTGTAGGCGTACGTGACCGTTGCTACGCTTCTGGAACATTTGGTGGAAGGACCGTTAGGCCATAAATGAATCCTCAGGTACTCCGCCAATATACATTGTCGCCAAGGTCGCCATGTGTTTCTCTCGTCGGTCCATCGGGTTCGAAGTATGCCGACCGGGACACCATCCTGCCCGCGGTATGTGCGTGTGTCCTGGTCTCTGATGTGATTTACGTTACATACCTCCCTTCTTAGATTGATTTTGGTCCTCCAAAATCTCAGTGTTTCTTCAGGATTGTTTTATGGAGGCTAATTGGCTAAAAAGTGTGTTTTCTTCTTTGTCTTAATCAACAAGACAAAACAAAAACAAAGTGCATAACTGCTACTTATGGAGAAGGTGAAGACCCTCCTGGAAAATAAGGTTTAATACGATTACCATGTATTTTCCTAATCGAGTCATTCACCATTATTTCGTAATAAGGGGTTTTTACTTTTTCAATGGTGTATGGCCCTAGCCATTCAGTATCTAACTTGTGTTTTTTATGATCATTATGAACTAATATTAAATCTTCTTCTCTAAAAATGGATTGAGGTTTAATAATTTTTTTTCTTTGATCTCTTTGGTATCTTTGTTTACTCTTCATTAAAGTTTCCCTGGCTTTAAGTAGCTTGGCATCCCATTCTCGTTTCCTGAAGCTGACCTCATCAGCGTATGTTCTTTGCGGATTTTGGGATATGGTAGATGGGAGATTGGCCTTGTTTCCAAATATTAGTTCGAAAGGGGTATATCCAGTGGCATCATGAACCATAGTGTTATATGCTAGACACAAAATTTAGGTTTTGATCCCATTCTGTTTCATTATCGTTTTGTATATCTTTTAACATGTCGGATATTACAGCATGTGTCCGTTCTAGGCTTCCGTTGGATTGTGGATGGAATGAGGTGGTTTTTATGTGTTTGATCCTAAATGCTTCTTCGTATCGTTGCATTAGCTCGCTAGTGAAACTTTGTCCTCTGTCAGTTAATATACGTTTCGGTGCGGAGAATATATAAATGTAATGATTCAATAAAGCATTCCAGATTGATTGGGTCTGTTGTGTTTTTAGGGGCACAAGTATTAAATATTTGGTTAGTTCATCGTGTATAGAGAGAATGTATTGGTTTCCTATCTTGGTCTTTTTCAACGGGCCTATCACATCCATAGCGATTTTGTCGTTAGATTTTAACGGGGTGTCGGTTATCTGTGGTTCCTCCTTTCCTCTTATCCGAGTAGTCTTTGATGTTTGACATGTCGCGCAAGTTCCTATTCTGCCTTTTATTCTGTCTATTAGGTGTGGGATATCATATTTGCCTCGGATTCTGTCGTACGTCTTTTGTATTCCGGGATGTCCTACCAAGTCATGATTTTCTTTTAGTACTTGTTCTATTTCCTCTTCGCTTAAACTCTGTATTGCTTCGTAAGCAAATTCTATGTCGTCGCGTTGGTCATTGAAAAATAAAAGAAATCTTTTTATGTGTGCTTTGTCTTGTGCGTTTAAGTTATTGTCTCCTATTCCTATCTTTCTATTTGTTTTAAGTATGTCTGATATTTTCTGTAACCATACGGTTTCGTCATATGGGCCCAGATATGGTTTTGTTAATTGGAAAAAGTTGTCTTTGTTAGATGTCAGTTTCAATAATTTTGGTATTTCTTCTGATTTTTCCCAGTCTCTGAATTGTCTTAATAAAACGTCAGTTTGTGTTATCGCGTGTACTCTGGATAGGGTGTCAGCGGCTACGTTTTCCTTTCCTTTTACGTACTCTATATCGTATTTCTCTAATCTCAATCTCCATCGAATCAATCGACTAGAGGGGTCCTTGCAGTTGTGCAGCCATTTAAGGGCTTGGTGGTCTGTTTGAATTTTGAATCTGCGGCCTAATAAATATTGCCTAAATCTTCTAACTGCCCAAACGATGGCCAATAATTCTTTTTCCGTCGTAGTATAATTTCGTTCAGGGGGGTTTAATGTCCTTGAAATGAAGCAACAAGGGTGTCCGTCTTGTGAAAGGATGGCTCCTACACCTTCATTACTGGCGTCCGTTGTTAACGTAAATGTTTTCGTATAGTCGGGGTATTTTAGTACTGGTGCTTGGCATAGTCTTTCTTTTAATGTATCGAAGCTAAGTTGTGTTTTGTCAGTCCAGTGGAATTGTATGTCTTTCTTAGTTAGTTCCGTTAACGGTTTGGCAATTTTCGAGAAATTCCTAATAAATTTTCTATAGTATCCGGCTAACCCAAGGAACGATTTTACATCCGTAGGATTTTTGGGTAGTTTGAAGTTCTTTACTGCTTCTATCTTTTCAGGGTTAGGTTTTACTCCGTTTGCTGTCACTAAGTGTCCTAAATATTCCAATTCGGGTTTTAGGAATTCACATTTATCCGGTTGTACTTTTAGACCTACTTCTCTGAGTCTTTGGAGTATAATGGCTAAGTTTTTATTATGTTCCTCTATCGATTGCCCGAATATAATGATATCATCGAGATAGACGAAACAATGATTATTAATTAAGCCTCTTAACGCGGTGTCCATCATTCTTTGAAAGGTAGCGGGTGCGTTCTTGAGCCCGAATGGCATTCTGTTATAGTGGAAGTGTCCTTGTGGTGTGCTAAATGCAGTGTACTTCCTCGAATTCTCATCCATGTGTATTTGATGGAATCCCGAGGATAAGTCTAAAGCGGAGAAATATTTTGCGTTCCCTAATTGCGATAGCATATCGTCAATGTCGGGTAATGGATATGCGTCTTGGTCCGTTAATTCGTTTAACTTCCGAAAGTCAATCACTATTCGCCACTTTTGTTTCCCCGACGCGTCGATTTTCTTTGGGACGACCCAGACGGGAGAGTTATAGGGAGAGTCGGAGGGTTCTATAATCTTTTTGTCTAACATTTCTGTCATTTGTTTGTTTATTTCGATTTTATGGTGTTCGGGAGGACGGTAGGATTTTACGTTGATGATTTTATCTTCTTTCAATTTAATGGAATGTTTAGCAAGAGATGTACACGGTAATGTTTCGCTGTCTAAATTAAATACATCCATGTAATAGAGAAGAATCTTTTCTATAGGTTCTCTGAGAGGTTTTTCTATGTGCGATAGTCGAATCGAAGATTTGAAATTTTGGATTTGATCTATGGTATTTGTATTTTCGATAATGTTAGAAACTTGAATTGAGGACTTACCACCATTGATAAAGCACACTGGCGTTGGCTTCCCTTCGAGGTATACAATTTTTTGAATGGTTTCTCCTGGTGCAAGGGTTGGTTCTTGTTGCAGCAGAAGGGTGTTGTTATCTAATTTCAATGTTTCGTTGGAGAGTTCGAATCGATATTGATTCAAACCGGGTAAGCCTAATACGCCATCTTCTGTAATTGGGAAATCGTCACCTATTAAAGAGAAGTCTATCTTTTTGTCGAACAAATTCAATTTGACTTTGTAATTAGATTCGTATTCGGAATGTCCCATAGAGAATTTCTTTGTGTCTGGTATTGTTGTCTTTCCTGGGTAGCACCTTTGTTTAAGCAAGTTGATTCCTGCCCCGGAGTCAACGAGAAATCGCAATCCTGGTCGTCCTGGTAATTGTAATAGTATTGTGGGTAATCTTCCTGAGGTAGCATTGTTAATTCTGATTGTTCTTGAACGTGGTTTATTCCTGGAGGGGCTTTTCTTTGAGGCGGTATCGGAAAATTTTGGCATTGATTGGGAAGGTGTCCCAATCGATTGCATTTGGGACATTTCGCTTGCGTCCTTTCGCTTAATGGTCTGTTCCCAAACTTCGTAAAGTTGTTCGTTCTTGGTAGAATATTTTGTGTGAGTGGAGTTTTATTATTTGTGTTACTTGTAATAGCGAGGCGATTGTCTACTGGATGAGAAGCCTGGTTACGATAAAATGGCGGGGCGGTTGTCTGTCGCGTCATCTGTCTGCGAGAGCTGTGCTCGCGGAAGTATCTCTCCATATTCATTGCTTTCTTTTCTGCTTCGATGAGATTTGGGGGGACATTAGCCATTAGCGCCTGCCCTATTTCTGGACGAAGGCCTTTTACATAGTCGGTCACAGAGTCCATGTATAGTTGCTCGTTCATCACCTGTCGAGTTAGTTCGTCTCTATACTCGTTGGTAATGCTGTGTTGGAGTTTGTTAAAAACACTACGAAATCTGATGTTATAGTTTTGCACGCTTTCGGTTAATCCTTGCCTCATTCCTCTTAATTCGTCCTGTTGTTCTCTCACTGATACTTGCGCAGCTACATTACGTCTCAATGCTTCGTACAGAGATTCGAATTCGGTAATACGAATATTGCGGATTGCCATTGCGGCTTTTCCTACAATCTTCTCTATTTTAATCATTTTTAGTAATAGTGTCGGTTCGCTACACGTTATTCTTACTTCTTGTATTTCATGAATAAAATCCTCCACGCCTATATCATCCTCTCCGTTTAATATCGGAATGCATTTTAATGCACTCTCAGCTTTTATCTCTGGTTGCGTATATTGTTCAGGAAAAGTCCTTTCCCAGGATGGTTGAGGTGGTGTTTGAAGTAATGGGCGATGTTCTCGAAGGACCGATTGATCTTTAGCGGTGCGGGTTACTTCGTCTACGGTTATTAGGGAACTGGCTTCGGATACATTTCCCGTTTTTGTTTTTACTAGAACTTCATCCATACGCAGTGTAAGCATACTCATTTGTTGGGTCAGTCTCTCATTCTGCTTCTACATTGCATCAAGCAAAGCTTTAACTGTTGGGTCTATTCCGCTGTTAGTTAAAGCGGCGCTAACAGTTTCGGTTTTGTCTTCTCGTGGCGTTGCCATTGTTATACTAATTGTGCTGTCTGTTCTCGATCTGTATTTGACAAAAGAATCCAGGGCTTGCTCACCTTGATCGTTTAACCCGTAGGAAAGGTTCCGTTGCGGTGTTCCTTTGTCGAAACGTCGAAAGTGTCTGCTCTGTTACAGTGGTCCACTGATCCTCAATCTTCAAAGTTGACCGTAGCCCGAAATGCGTATTTTCGTTTTCTTGAAGTTGATGGATCCTGGCAGGATCGCCAAAATGTCACGTAAAATAAAAGAGAAATTTTATAAGAAGAAGAAAACTTTATTTTTACTTCGTTTATACAATTATAAGACACTTCCGAGCTCTAGCCGAGACCGTACGAGAGTGAGTCTCTTACAATCTTTTTACTTTCGATCATCTGTTCTCTCATTATCCCCACTACCCTGTAGGCGTACGTGACCGTTGCTACGCTTCTGGAACAATTGGTGGAAGGACCGTTAGGCCATAAATGAATCCTCAGGTACTCCGCCAATATACATTGTCGCCAAGGTCGCCATGTGTTTCTCTCGTCGGTCCATCGGGTTCGAAGTATGCCGACCGGGACACCATCCTGCCCGCGGTGTGTGTGTGCCCTGGTCTCTGATGTGATTTACGTTACACGGACATAGCGCTAATTGTCTAGTGTGCGCTGAATTGGGCAAGAAATCTGGAGTACCGGGCACATCGAATACTCGGCATGTCTGCAACAGCAATGGAAATACGGGGATTTGAATATTTGAGTCTGAATATGCAAACTTGCAATGACGCCGTATTTGACACGGCCCAGAGTTGACATAGAGCAAACCGGCTGGAGTATGCTGTATTTGGCAGCAAATGTGGAGTATAACATGCATCGTATTGTGAACATACTTACTATGAAAACGGAGATACATTCAGTTGAATATTTAGGCTTGAATGAGCAAAACTACAAATACGCTGGATTTGACTCGTTCCGTATTTAACATGGCTGAAACCAGATCAAGCGCCCAGTGTATGGCAGTCGATGTGGAATATAACGCGCACCGATTTGTCGACATATCTGCAACAGAAACTGAGTCACGTCGATATGAATATTGAACCCTGATCATGCATTACTGCATTTACGCTTGATTTCACGGGGTCCGGAATTGACATAGCGCAAACCAGATGATGCGAGCTGTATTTAATAGCAACTACGGAGTATAAAGCGCATCGAATTTTCCACATATCTGCAATCGAAACGGAGATTCGTTGATTTGATTATTTAGGTGTGATAATGCAAAACTGCAGTTGCGTTGGGTTTGACCGGACCAGAGTGGGCATAGCGCTAATTGGATGATATTGGTTTAATTTGCAACAAATGTGGAATGCAAGTATTGGCGACACATTTCCAACAGTAGCGGAGATGCGTGGATTTGAATATATAATAATGTATATGAAAAACTGCAATTACGCTGGATTTGTCGGTGATCGGAGATGACATAGTTTAAATCGAATGATGTGCACTGTACTGGCGGCAAATGTGAAGTATAACCTGAGTCGAATTGTCGGCATATCTGTAACAGAATCGTAGATACGTTGATTTGATTATTTATGCACGAATTTGCAAAACTGCAATTACGCGGGTTTGACACGGTCCAGAGTTGACATAGCGCCAGCCCACTAATGTGCGCTGTATTTGGCAGCAAATATGGAGTGGATGTCGGCACATATGTTATAGAGGCGGAGACACATTGATCTGAACGTTTACTCCTGAGTATGCAAAACTACAATTACGCTGCACTTCACAGGGTCCAGAATCGACATAGCCCAAAGCGGCTGATGTGTGCTGTATTTGGCAACAATTTTGGCGTATAACACGCTTTACGTTGTCGGCATATCTGCAACAGAAGCGGAGATACGTTGATTAGAATATTTCAGCCTGAATATGCAAAGCTGAAACTACGTTGGATTTGTCGGAGACCAGAGATGACATAGCACAAACCCTCCGATGTGTGCTTAATTTGGGTGCCAATGTGGAATATAACACACATAAATTCATCGTCATATCTGCATTAGAAACAGAGATACGTAGATTTGAATATTTAAGCCTGAATATGCAAAACTGCAATTTCGCTGGATTTCACACGGTCCAGAGTTAACTTAGCGCCAGCCCACTTAGGTGCGCTCTATTTGGCAGCAAATGTGGAGCTACCGCGCATAGTATTTTCGACGTATATCCAATACCAGTGCAGCAGTTGAAAGGTCGCATCCCGGATGATGCGCGCTGTATTTAGTAGTAAATGTGGAATACAACTTGCATAGTATTGTCGACATATCTGTAATAGGAACGAAGATACCTTCATTTGAATATTTAAGCCTCAATATGTAAATTTGCACAAACCGGCTGATTTGGCAGCATATGTGCAGTATTATGCGCATCGAATGGTCGTCATTTGAGCTCTTGAGGCGGAGATACGTGGATTTCAATATTTTAGACTGAGTATGCAAAACTGCAAATACGCTGGATTTGACACGGTCCAGAATTGACATTGCGCAAACTGGCAGATATGCGCTGTATAGGTTTATTTGAACATTTAAGTATGAATATGCGTAACTACAATCATGCCGGATTTGACTGAAACCAGAGAGGACATAACGGAAACAGGCTGGTGTGCGCTGCATTTGGCAAGAAATGTGGGGTACAAGTCACATCGAATTCTCGACATATTTGCCACAATGACGGAGATACGTTGATTTGATTATTCGTGCATGAGTATCCAAAATTGCAATTACGCTGGATTTAACAATGGTCAGAATCGACATAGCGCAAACCGGCTGATGAGTAATACATTTGGCAGTACGATACTAACTCGAATTGTGGACATATCTGCAACGGAATCCGAAATAGCTTGATTTGAATATTTAATCCTGAAAATGGAAAGCCGTATCAACACCACTCTCAGCAACGCCAACACCTCTCACAACTCGACAACGCTAACAACTCCACTCTCAACAACGCTAACACCTCTCGCAACTCGACAGCGCTAACAACTCTACTCTTCGACTCCTTGATTAACTCTGACCTCTCGACTCACTCTTATTTCTCGATCAACCGCTCAACGCTTCTCGATCAGCCAAACTTTAAAGTTAAATCGTCCCCTACCATTAGCGTTAGTTTTTCCAACTCTCTAACCACATTCTGTTAACGCTCCGCAAGTACAAGGTGACTATAGTCACATAGGCTTTCTCACCGATGTAAACTAACAACCGAAGTACACACGACATTGTTTTGATCGATTTCTAATGAGGATTTTTCCTCGCGATACTACAATATGTTGACTTGAATATTTAAGCCTCAATATGCAAAACTGCAAATGCGCTGAGGTTGGCTGCGTCCACACGTTACATAACTCAAACCAGATAATATGCATTGTGTTTGGCAGCAAAAGTGGCGTATATCGCGCATCGAATTGTCGGCATATCTGCAATGCAAACGGCGATACGGTGATTTGAATAATTAATCATGAATATGTAAAGCAGCAATTTCGCTAGGTTTGACAGAGACCGGAGTTGACATGGTACAAACCAGCAGATGTGCGGTGCACATGACATCGGATGTGAAATGTAACGGGCATCGCTTTGTCGCCATATGTGCAATAGAAACGGAGATACATTCATTTGAATATGTTAACCTTAATTTGTAAAACTGCAATTACGCTTGATATGTCGAGGACCAGAGATGATATAATAGCACGAGCCAGCTGATGTGAGCTGTATTTGGCAGGCAATGAGGAGTATATCTCGCACCTAATTGACGGCAAATCTCCAATCGCAGCGGTGATACGATTTATTTAATATTCAATAATGGGCCTGTTACGATACCGATAGTATTAGCGCGACTGAAACACATTGCCGTCTCAGTAAAATCATTCTATTTCAAGCTTCACGCTACAGTTCTGAATCCGGACAAGACCGTTTCAAGTTCTCGCAAGAGCAAGCAGTCAAATTAAGGGACTTACACGAGTTAGAGTCTAATACATTTTATTGGTCTAACATCGATGGAGCGATCTCGCAACGAAATTTTCGGAGGACCGCGTAACCTTCCAACGACGACCGCCGTACGAGCAGCGGATAATCTTATTTCGTGCCTTAGGTTCCCCGCACCACGACCTCTACTTCTTGATTCTTGGTTGGTAGCTTTAGCGGCTGCAGGTCCGAGAAATTGCATCTTGACCCGCTTTCTCGTATGTCTCATGTGACGTCTCGCTTTCCGCCGTAGACACTTGTCGGATCTACATACGTTGAACCATTTGCGCGAGACAAGCGCGGCGTTCTGCAGGGCCGAGGGATCCAATTTTCGAAGTATCAAGTGCAAAACCTCCAGTGGTAGTTCGGAAATGATATCTACCTTACTTGGCACGAACAAACCAACGACGCGTAGCACAGATCTAAAGAAACTCCATGTTGCTTCTATTGTGGCGCGAGCACGACTGACGGTCTGGCTGAGAATGAATTCTTATATATGTGCCGTTCGTCACGGTGCACTGCGAGTTCCGGCTCCGGTGAGAGTCCTGGACAGTCAGAATCGATCGCATGTGCATGTATCATCCTATAGATCGGGTTCACATTATTATTAGTGTTAGATGCGTGAAACGAATCTTCATTTGGATTAGACGTTGTAGTTATGCAATAGAGCAGATATTCACTAGTGCGAATTTGATTTGAGGTGTATGGTAGCGATTTAGGTTTAAAGGCACAAGAGTATATTTAACTATGTAGCTTATTAAAATATACCCTACGTGTACACTAGTCGTATAATACACTTGTTGTCTTGATTCGTGATTACGAATAGATGGGCGCAAAGAAGTATCGACTTAGCTGCTACTCCTCGTGTCACTCGATAAAAAAGAATGCCTCGCTACCCTGCTCGCTATATTCATGTAGTATCGTGGACAAAAGGCCTAAGATATCTGCCGAATCGTAAACAATGTCGCGAGAGCCGCGGCATCGTTGGGTACATCAATGTGTCGTCGATCCTTTTTAAGTGGATAGTTTCGTGGAAAGGGCCCGCGTGACCCTGGCCACGGGCGTTTCGGGACACGTGTCTCGAACGGCGGGAAAAGACAAAGAGACGTTAAAGTCAGTATTAGTTGAGAAGCCGGAGAGAACGGATGCAAAAGGTGTGCAGAGTGTGAATTGAGAAGCGAGAGCGAGCGAGTGTAGAAGCCGAAGAGTGTGAATCGGGAAGTCGAAAGCCGCGTCTGAAAATAAGACGTACGACAGCATTGTAATTATTTCGTTGCTTCGAATATTATTAATTAAATCAAAACATCATTACTTGTCCTTTCCTCTAAGACCCATTAAGATACTACATAATTTTGGGGGCTCGAGCCGGGATCTAGAGCGCTAAGTGACAAGTGAAAGTGATATTTCGGAACGATGAGTGACTACAATGCAGGAGAAGCAGATTTGACTGACGAGCAGGTGGCTCAGATGCGAATACCTGAGTTAAAAGACGAGCTGAGAAAACGACGGCTGAGATTAGCGGGCAGAAAGCGCGAGCTGGTAGCGCGATTGCTGGCTGCGGTACGCTTAGAGCGGGAACACGGTGCACGAGAAGAAGACGACGACGACGATGATGTTTTAGAAGACGACGATGACGATGAGATGGGCGTGATTGGGGACCGTTTAGACGGCAACGGTCCAGGGAATCACGATCTCAGTAGTCAAGACGGCGGAGTTTGGGTGACTCCAGTGGTAAGACGACGAAGGCAAGACGAGCCTAAGTGCACGGTGTTAACGTTTGAAGACGTAAAAGACTCGTTAGGAAAATTCAGCGGAGATGACCTACCGAATGTGAGCCAATGGATAAGGGATTTCGAGAAAATGGCGGAAGTGTGTGGCTGGTCGGACATCCACATGGTGGTTTTCGCCAGGAAGCTTCTCACAGGCTCTGCTCAAGCTTTCGCACGCCAAGAACGATGCACGAAGTCCTGGGCGAAGTTTAAAAAGGCGTTGGTAGATGAATTCCCAGACATAGTGAGTGACCGGGAGGTGCATCAAGAATTAGCACATAGAACGAAAAGAACAGACGAGAGTCTGCTTCAGTATATGTATAATATGCGTGAGATTGCGGGACAAGGAAGAGTCGATACACAGTCGGTAATCGACTATATTATCCAGGGTATTCCCGATGAGGTCGCGAATAAAGCCATACTATACGGGGCCAGGAATATGCAGCAGCTGAAGGAACGCTTCAAGCGGTATGAAGCGATGAAAAGTGAGATGAGGGCGAAAACAAAATTTGGGGAATGCAAGGACGATGAAGCGGAACGATCAGCAATACGGAAGCAGTCGAGGCAAACGAGCAGTGATCCCAAAAGGTGCTTCAATTACGGCGGTGACGATCACTTAAATGTTACGTGTCCAAAGAAAGAGAAAGGTGTGAAGTGCTTTAGCTGCAACGAATTTGGACATGTTGCGGCGAAGTGTACTGCACGACCAAAGGAGACTTACGTCATCTCGAGGCCCGAGAAGAAGGAGTACGTGAAAGAAGTGTCGATAGATGACTGTAAGATTACATCGTTAGTAGATACGGGTAGTGATCTCACGTTCATACGATCAGACGAGTATGCGAGGTTAGGATCACCACCGCTAGGAAATTGTAAACTTAAGTTTGATGGTTTGGGTTCCGCTGACAATGAGACCTCGGGTGAATTTACGAAGGTAATGACGGCCGACGGGCAGGCTGACGGTCACGAAGACGCGTCGGATATATTGAGGGTCAACGTGATAGAACAGTTTGACGAGATAGATGTAGCGCACATAGAGGAACCTCACTACCGTGAAGCGATTCGCGATATCGTTAGGGGGTATAAGCCAGAGAAGACGCGGGATGTCGGGATAACCGCGAAAATCGTGTTGAAAAGCGACAAACCCATAGTACAAAGACCGCGAAGACTGGCGCCGTCTGAGAAAAGAGAAATAGACGACTTGGTGAAGTTGCGAAAAAACGAAGGCGATTTTAAGTGTCAGGTATGTCATAGGCCGGGCAAAAATATGGAGTACGCGGATACCCCGAGTAGAAATTCACTGCCGGGTGCTGTGTATGTGGCTGAGTGTGAGGACGGGCTGATTGCACGGTTGAGAAGCGCACAGAAGAAGGGCATTGAAGTCCGTAAGATTTTAGATGCCGCAACGTGTAGTCAGGCCGATAGATATGTAACCAGAAGATTAATCGACGAAGAGTGGGGCGTGAATTTCGAAAAACAGCGTCGTGAGTTACGTGAGGACGCGAAAAGGAAGATCGCTGCGACGCAAGAAGAAAACAAAAGGAATTTCGACAAAAGACGGAAGAGTGCGAAGCAGTACCTAAGGGGAGATCTGGTAGCCATTAAGAGAACTCAATTTGGCCCAGGTTTAAAATTCGGGGGGAAATTTTTAGGTCCGTACCGGGTATTGCGAACAATGTGGAATGACCGATACATGGTGGAGAAAGTAGGGGAGGATGAGGGGCCTACGCACACGTCGGCGACCGCCGACTTCATGAAGCCTTGGGTCCTCAACGCCGAAGACGACGCATCCGACGATAGCGAAATTGAAGACCACATCTGAGGGCAGATGTTATTGCAGGATGGCCGAATGTAGTATCGTGGACAAAAGGCCTAAGATATCTGCCGAATCGTAAACAATGTCGCGAGAGCCGCGGCATCGTTGGGTACATCAATGTGTCGTCGATCCTTTTTAAGTGGATAGTTTCGTGGAAAGGGCCCGCGTGACCCTGGCCACGGGCGTTTCGGGACACGTGTCTCGAACGGCGGGAAAAGACAAAGAGACGTTAAAGTCAGTATTAGTTGAGAAGCCGGAGAGAACGGATGCAAAAGGTGTGCAGAGTGTGAATTGAGAAGCGAGAGCGAGCGAGTGTAGAAGCCGAAGAGTGTGAATCGGGAAGTCGAAAGCCGCGTCTGAAAATAAGACGTACGACAGCATTGTAATTATTTCGTTGCTTCGAATATTATTAATTAAATCAAAACATCATTACTTGTCCTTTCCTCTAAGACCCATTAAGATACTACATTCATATGCGTTGGAGTTGACAAAAGGCGTTGGGATTTGAATTTTGAAGGTGTTCTCGAAAATTCGCAACTGACGCTGAACTCTCGACCTTGTTTACAAATGTTGAATTTTCGGGTAGTTGACTCGAGGGCATATGATCACGACAAAATCTACGGATTTTGATTAACCTTCGGTAACCGCCTAAGGTTGTCGGATCTATAATAAACTCATCTTTCAGTAAACACGATTTTTTGTGTAGCGGGTTCACTAGACCGAAACCGTAATGAATTTTACCTACGAGTGCCGCTACAGTACCCGCTTGCCAGTGTTAACGTTACTTCTTTTTATGTTTGTTTATGTATGTTAGCGCGGTGCCCATGCTAACCGCTTAATTCAAAGCCGTTTGAGGAGGAGAACGAACTCTCCTGCCCGAACGCGTGGTATAATTGGGTCTTGCGTCTCCGTCGCTTTGTTGCGCTTGCTCGCTGCTTTGCGGTCGGAAGATTTTCCCAGGTAAAAATACGTCGTAGGTTTCTGCGCTCCTTTCCAGATGCTCAATATCTTCCGACACGATGAAGGCGGGTTTTATACGATCTACGGAGACTTTCACGCTTTTGTCCTTCATCCGTATGGTAATGGTTTTCATCCATGCTGTGTAACCTGATAGGGGCCATCGTATGGTGGTTGCAGTGGACCTCCGATTGCATCGTGGCGTACGAAAACGCACGGCGACGTTTCTAAATCGCGGAACATGAACGTTTTCTTTTCGCCGTGTCGTGAAGTCGGCAGAGGTCTAATATCGCTCATTCGCTCTCGCAGACAGTTTGCGAATTCCGCGTTGGCCGGTTGTTTTGCTGGTACAAAGAATTCTGCTGGCAATCGTATGTCCGTACCATAAATCATTTCGGCTGCCGTTGCGCTCAGGTCCTCCTTGATAGCGGTTCTAATGCCTAAAAGAACTATGGGAAGGCTTTCAACCCAGTTGCTCGAATTGTGGCATTTGATTGCGGCCTTAAGCTGCCTGTGAAAGCGCTCTACCATCCCGTTGGACGCGAGGTGGTAGGCTGTGGTACGCAAATGCTTAATGCCGAGCATCCGGCATAGTTCGTTGAAAAGACTGGATTCGAATTGGCGTCCTTGATCGGTTGTTATTTTTGCTGGGACGCCAAAACGCGCTATCTATGTGGAAAGAAGAGCCGAGGCAACGGTCGTCGCTTCCATATCTGGTATTGGAATCGCTTCGGGCCAACGTGAAAAACGGTCGATACATGTTAGACAATATCGGTAGCCTTGTGAATATTGCATGACGATGATGTCTTAATGTATATGCTCGAATCGTCCTGCGAGCTCTCCGAATGTTCCGGTCGGCGTTGATACGTGTCTCGCTATTTTACATTGTTGACACGGGATGCATTGCCGTGTCCATGTTTGGCTTTTATTTAATTTTTGTTTACCGCCGGCCAAACTATACGCGATTTTACGAATTTTTGGGTCGCGCGTATCCCTAGATGGGAAAGTCCGTGGAGCGAATTGAATACGTCGCGCCGCAAGGGTTTCGGTACGTACGGTCGTACGATCTCGCCTGATACGTCGCAGTATATTTCCGCGTCGTAATCCGGAAAACGAATTTTCTTAACCTGCAACGCGGATATATCGGAGTTGATGATGTCGCGGAGCTCCTTGTCGTTTTCTTGCGCGGCGGCGAGAATTGTGTGATCCACGGATTTTCCTATGGCTTCGATGCGAGATAGGGCGTCGGCTGCATTGTTATTCAGCCTTTTTATATGCCTTATATCGGTCGTGAACTGCCCGATATAATCTAGTTAACGGAATTGTCTCGGCGATCACTTGTCGGGATTTTGACTGAACGCATAGGTGTGGGGTTTGTGATCTATGAAAATAATGAAATTCCTCCCATCTACGGCGTGTCTAAATCGCTTGACCGCGGTATACATAGCGAGTAATTCGCGATCGTACGCGATATATTTTCGCTGCGCGAAATTTGAGGCTTTAGTTAAGAAACCCAATGGTGGCCGAGTGTCATTCGCGCGTTACTGCAACACAGCCCCTATTGCAAAGTCGGACGCGTCTACAGCGAGGCTGATGAGCGCGCCAGGTATACGACGCGCTAACATCGTAGCGTTAGCTAGGGCGCGTTTTGACTCGCTAAAGCTCGTTTTGGCTTCCTCCGACTAAATAATGGGCATGTTGCCCTTTTTCGCCCCTTGCAACAAATCGTTGAGGGGTTGCAAAATTTTAGCTGCCCCCGGTATGAAACTTCGTTAAACGTTAATCATACCGAGGTATCCGCGTAGTGCCTTGATGTTCGCGGGGAGCGGTGCTTCGTTTATGGCTGTAACGCGATCGGCGAGCGGTTTTATTCCGTGCGCGTTTACCGTATGGCCTAGGAAGGCTATTTCATTAATTCCGTACTCGCACTTTGCGAGGTTGATTACTACGCCGTACTGGTTTAGACGTTCGGACAAGATCCGCAAGTGCCAGCGGTGCTGCTCCTCGGTTTCCGAAGCTACCAAGAAGTCATCTATGTACGCGTAAACGAAATCTAAGCCTCGCGTCGACAAATCTTTGACACGTTTGCGCGGCGTTTCGAAGCCCAAACATAATGTTGTTTGCCTCGAAAAGGCCGAATGGTGTCGAAATCGCGGTTTTTGTAACGTCCTCAGGCGCGATTGAGATTTGATGGTAGGCTCGCACTAAACCAATTTTTGAGAATATTCGCCGACCGTGTAAATGCTGCGCGAAGTCTTGTATGTGCGGTGGAGAGCACCTGTCGGGTACAGTTCGGGCGTTTAGCGCCCTGTAGTCACCGCAATGTCGCAGACTTCCATCCTTCTTTGGGACGACGTGTAGTCGAGATGCCCGGGAACTCTTCGATGGGCGCATGACTCCTTGCTCGATAAGTGTTGCAAATTCCGCCTTGATTGGCTTGAGACGGTCCGGTGCGAGAGGGCGGGGTTTGCAATATACGGGCGGGCGGGGTGTGGTTTCGATGTGGTGCTCCACACTGTGCCGTATTTTCTCTCACCCAAAGGCCGGTGGGCGCGTTAGATCTGCACATTTCTCCAACAATTGGTGGTAGACCAAATCCCCGTTTACGGTCTTAATCATAAGCTGTTCGCAGTTGACGGCGTATCCCCTGGTCGATAGCTGGTTTGTTGTGTCGAGAAGTCGTCTTTTTCTTGGATCCACAAGCAACCCGTAATGACTTAGGAAATCTAGGTCGATGATGGGGGTTTGCACATCGGCGACAGTGAAGTGCCGTTTGAAGGCACGTCTAAGGGACAGGTTCAGCTCAATCGCTATAGTGCCGTACGTTGCGATGCGCGTCCCATTGGCAGCGAATAGTTCATACGTTGTTTTCTTTACGTCCCTAGATAGCCTGCTTCGGGGATGAACGCCGATATCAGCACCGGTGTCAACTAAGAACGAAGTCTTCGTTCTCTGGTCCAAAATAAAGATGCGGCGAGATCCCAAGCCGTCGCCGTCCTCCGCTTTTACGGACGGCTGGGGTCGTTTCCCGACTTCCACTTACAATCGTGGCGCGATCGCCGAACCTCGCATGATAGAAGCAAATTCCGTCCTGGCGCGGATAGTCTCGGGAACGCGAACGGCGGCGGGGTCGAGTGAGAGAATTCGAACGTCTTCGTAGTCGATGATACCCGCTGATTCCCATAGCCTTAATCTGTTCTCGCAGTCTACTGACCTCGGCGGCCAGTGCGTCGTTTTTGCCTTCGTGTGATGCCGGTGGCTCGATTGCGACTATCTTAGCGCGCTGCCCGTTACGATTATACGCCTCATTGAGTTTATCCGCTCTCCTGGTCAGTTTCTCGATACTCGTATCGTCCACTGCAGCCAGGACTTCCCTGATGCGATTCCTCTACAAGCTGTGGATGAATTCATCGGAAGCGAGGGGGCTGGCTAATTTTTTAAGTCATTATAAAACTGTGAGGGTTTTCTGTCGCCCATCTCTTCACGTTCGACTAACCTTTCGAACTTGGCGCTGTCCGATTCGGTCAGGGCGCGGATCAGCTCGCTCTTCAATTTATCGTACTGGCCTGTGGCGAGGAGGTTGGTCACTGTATCCTCAATCTTCGCGAGGTAATGTGGGTCGAGGAATCCCATGAGGGCCAAGGATTTTTCATCGTCGTGGAAGATGCCGGCTACCCCGAAATATTTCTCTAAAATGGAAAACCAAATCCTGGTCATCGTGGGCATAAAGGGCGGCACGCGGAACGATGAGCCGGCTGGAGTTCGTTTGCTCTCCTTTTCCATTGTGTGAGTTGCGGACTATGATATTCAAACTGCGACTAGCCTATCGCTGTCACCTCTTACACAAAAATCACGTCGGTGTCACCAGTTTGAGATGTATGGTAGCGATTTAGGCTTAAAAACACAAGAGTATATTTAACTGCGTAGTTTATTAAAATATACCCTACGTGTACACTAGACGTATAATACACTTGTTATCTTGATTCGTGATTACGAATAGATCGGCGCAAAGAAGTATCGACTTAACTGCTACTGCTCGTGTCATTCGATAACAAAGAATGCCTCGCTACCCTGTTCGCTATATTTATACGCGTCGGAGTTGACAAAAGACGTTGGGATTTAAATTTCCAAGATGTTCTCGAAAAATCACAACGGACGCTGAACTCTCGACCTTGTTTACAAATGTTGACATTTCGGGTAGTTGACTCGAGGGCATGTGATCACGACAAAAACGACGGAATTTGATTAGCCTTCGGTAACCGCCTAAGGTTGTCGAATATATAATAAACTCATCTTTCAGTAAACACGATTTCTTGTGTAGCGGGTTCACTGGACCGAAACCGATATGAATTTTACCGACGAGTGCCGCTATAGGTGTATAATGAATCCTCAGGCTAGCTAAACATATACTGTTGAGATGCGTTGACATCTGCCAATCATCTTATCCGACGGATAGAGTCTGCGAGTGGCGAGAAACGGGACAGAAACCGTTGGAATGTTTACTGTCACGTGCCGCTACCATTATTTCATTTAAGGACAGCTATAGAATTACTCCATGCCTTTATTAGACAAAACGTTCATCCCTTGACCGCGGCTACGTTCGGTGACTGGTTGTCGCCTCGAGGCCAAGTGCAGTATCACAGGTTTCGAACAATTACAATCGGAATGGATGGCTACAATTGTTGAATTACAGCTATGGTAGAATCTAGATTACAATGTTACGGGATTTTCCCAAAATTCCAAACGGAAGGTTCCCGTGTTCTTTCATCTCCGATTTATATTTATGCTTGATCTGTCTGGGACCAGTCTGGATATAGCGCAATCTGGCTGGCAAACGATGTATTTGGCAAGAAATGTGGAGTACCAGGCCCATCGAATTGTCGACATATCTGCAACAGCAACGGAGATACGTGGAGTTGAATATTTGAGTCTGAATCTGCAAAACAACAATTACACTGCATATAACAGAGACCAGAGTCGATGTTCTGGCGCGCAACACATTTGCACTCCATCCCGCGCGGCTTGACATCCAACGGTCCACGTGCCATCCTTCGAAACCTCCATAGGCCCAAGGACCCATCATAAAGCCGAAATCCTAACTGCATTGTTCGCACATATGGTCTAAGTCAATCTGTTTGCCCGAAAAGACTTTCTAATTCTAGAAGTGTTTTCGGTCGGTTTTTAGAAAGGTCCTTGGGTTTATTACGCCCTCTTAAGAATTACGGAGAATTACGAATATAACGCGCACCGAATTGTCTGTAAGTGTGCCATAGAAACGGAGATTCGTTGGTTCGAATATATAATACTGAATATGTAACACTGCAAATACGCAGGGTTCGGCTGGGTCCCGATTTTACATGCATCAAACGGGATAACATGCACTGTGCTTGGCAGCAAATTTGGAGTATAACGAGCCTCTAATTGTAGCCATATGTGCAATAGAATCGGAGATACGTCGGATGAATACTTAATCCTGAATATACGAAACTACAACTACGCTGGATCTGGCTGGGTCCAGATTTTACATAGAGTAAACCGGATGATCTGCACGGCACGTGGCATCAGATGTGGAATATAACGCGCATCGTATGACCAATGTTTCTGCAAAACAAGCGGAGATACCTTGATTCGAATATGTAAGCATTAATATCCAAAACTGCAATCACGCTGGATTTCTCCGAGTCCAGTCTTGACAGTGTGCAAACGGGCTGATGTGTGCTGTATTTGGCAGCAAATGTGGAGTATAACATGCATCCTATTGTCGACGTACCTACAATGGATACGGAGATACTTTCACTTGAATAACAAGGCTTGAATATGCAAAACTACAAATACGCTGCATTTGACACGGTCCGGATTTAACACGGCTTAAACCAGATGAAGCGCTCTGCGTATGGCAGTCAATGTGGAATATAAAGCGCATCGTATTGTCGACATATGTGCTATTGAATCGGAGTAACGTTGATTTGAATATTTAAGCCCGAACATACAAAATTGCATTTGGGCTGGATTTTGCAGGGACCAGAGTTGACACAGCACAGACCGGCTGATTTGGCATCATATTGGAGTATTCTGCGCATCGAATAGGCGACATAGAAACCAAGATACGTTCATTTGAATATGTAATATTTGAAAATTTCTCCAGAAAATGCATAATTGCGTATACGCTTAGTTTAGCTGCGCCCACACGTTACATAGCTCAAACCAGGTAATATACATTGTGTTTGGCAGCAAAAGTGGCGTATATCGCGCATCGAATTGCATAACTGCAATGCAAACGGCGATACGGTGATTTGAATAATTAATCATGAATGTGTAAAGCAGGAATTTCACTAGGTTTGACAGAAACCGGAGTTGACATGGTACAAACCAGCAGATGTGCGGTGCACATGACATCGGATGTGAAATGTAACGGGCATCGCTTTGTCGCCATATGTGCAATAGAAACGGAGATACATTCATTTGAATATGTTAACCTTAATTTGTAAAACTGCAGTTAAGCTTGATATGTCGAGGACCAGAGATGATATAATAGCACGAGCCAGTTGATGTGAGCTGTATTTGGCAGGCAATGAGAAGTATATCTCGCATCAAATTGACGACAAATCTGCAATTGCAGCGGTGATACATTGTAGTTAATATTCAATAATGGGCCTATTACGATACCGATAGTATTAGCGTGACTGAAACACATTGCCGTCTCAGTAAAACCATTTTATTTCAAGCTTCACGCTACAGTTCTGAATCCGGACAAGACCGATTCAAGTTCTCGCAAGAGCAAGCAGTCAAATTATGGTACTTACACGAGTTAGAGTCTAATACATTTTAATGGTCCAACATCGATGGGGCGATTTCGCATCGAAATTTTCAGAGGACAGCGTAACCTTCCAACGACGACCGCCGTACGAGCAGCGGATAAACTTATTTCGTGCCTTAGGTTGCCCTCACCACGTCCTCTACTTCTTGATTCTTGGTTGGTAGCTTTAGCGGCTGCAGGTCCGAGAAATTGCATCTTGACCCGCTTTGTCGTATGTCGCATGTGACGTCTCACTTTCCGCCGTAGACACTTGTCGGATCTACATACGTTGAACCATTTGCGCGAGACAAGCGCGGCGCTCTGCAGGGACGAGGGATCCAATTTTCGAAGTATCAAGTGCGAAACCTCCAGTGGTAGTTCGGAAGTGATATCTACCTTACTTGGCACGAACAAACCAACGACGCGTAGTAGAGATCTAAAAAACTCCATGTTGCTTCTACTGTTGCGCGAGCACGATCGACGGTCTGGGTAAGAGTGGAGGCTTATATATGTGCTGTTCGTCACGGTGCACTTCGAGTTCCGGTTCCGGGTGAGCGTGCTGGTCAGGCAGAATCGATGGTATGTGCATGTATTTTCACTTACATCGGGTTCACATTATGACTAGAGTTAGAGGCGCGAAACGAATCTTCATTTGGTTTAGACGTTTGTAGTTATGCAATAGAGCAGATATTTACTAGTGTAAATATGATTGTTATATAATTGGCAAGTAGTCGTGGTGATGAGGTACTCGAGAAGCTAATGACAATGATCCTGGGTTCAATAACAAGGCCGTGGTCAACGGGACAACAGAATTCGTTTTCATCCTGATTCCAAGTTGTACCATACTTCCTTATCTACGGAATAGGTAGGACTGAACAAACTCTTTGTCAAAACATAGAATATCCACCGAGTGTTAAGGCTCTTTGTAACTGGCTAATGTGACCTCACGAGAGAATGATTTTCCGGCACGATGATGCTGCAGAGGAAAACTATGATGGGTGTGTCTAAGGGTACCAGAACATCGGATACGTGGAGAAAAGACTTCGCTCGGAAAGAGATTGAAAGTGACGTTACTGTTGATTGGATAATTTCCAGGTTGATGGTTAGAGAAGTATGCTAGTAGCCCTTGAGGGAACGTTGCTAGCGGGAAGCGTCGTCCGTGGAAAAATATATTTCACCTATCATCCCGTAGTTGGAACAAAGACTGTTTGCCTGTTTAGGACTGTTAAGGACTTTAGTTAACTAAATCTTAAGGTTTATAATGGGTCCTCAGGCTAGCTAAACATATACTGTGGAGATGCGTTGATATCTGGCAATCATCTTATCCGACGGATGTCTGCGTGTGGCGAGACTGGGGACAGAAACCGTTGGAATGTTTACTGTCGTGTCCCGTCCCAAGTATTTCTTTTAAGGACAGATATAGAATTACTCCATGGCTTTATTAGACAAAACTTTCATCTCTTGACCGCGGCTACGTTCGGTGACTGGTTGTCGCCTTGAGGCCATGTTCGGTATCACAAGTTTCGAACAATTACAATCGGACTGGATGACTACAATTGTTTAATTACCGCTACGGTAGAATCTAGATTACAATGTTTCGGGATTTTCCCAAAATTCCAAATAGAATGTTGCGGTGTTCTTTCATCTGCGACTTATATTTATGTCGCTGGTAGTTCTTTCGCATTAGCTTATCGACGGCCTGGCTGGGAACGAATAGGGAAGCGAACTTTTCTGCCCGCGCACCTGGAGTGATGAATTCCTGAGTCCTCTTCGTTTTGCTCGTTTCAAACATCAGGTGGTATTATTACTTCGCGATTTTCGCTGTAATGGTGTTCAATGTTACCGTGCAATAAAAATTCACGCATTTCGGACGGTCTAAGTGTACGATTACGTTCTTGTTGCTAACTTCAATCGCAATGGTCCTTTTTGCTCTCGATATAAATTGATGCTGTCCGCCGTAGGGTGGTTGTAAGGGGTTTCCGATGTAATCGTGACGTAGAAATACGTAAGACTTTAGACGGCTTCCGTATTTCGACTTGGCCTGTTGCTTCGTTGGTACGCAGAATTCTGCCGGCAATCCTATGCCGGTGCCATAAACCATTTCGGCTGTCGTCGTTTTCACGTACGTAATAACTGTTCGTATGCCTAATAAAACTATTGGCAAGATTTCTACACAGTTGCTCGTATCGTGGCATTTGATTGCTGCTTTTAGTTGTCGGGGCAGGCGATCTACCATCCTGTTGGTCACGGGGTGATAGGCTGTCGTTCGTAAATGCCTAATGCCGAGGAACAGGCATAATTCGTTAAATAAGTTTGACTCGAACTGGCGTCCTTGATCGGTCCTTATCCTTAAAGGTACGTCGAAACGGAATATCCACGTGGAAAGGATGGCTGAAACAACGGTTGCCGCCTCCATGTCGGCGATGGGAACGGCTTCGGTCTAACGCGAAAAACGATCGATTTCCGCCAGGCAATGTCGGTATCCTAGCGTCCCGTGTCTGGGGGGGGGTTTGTCATAAGATCATCGACGTCCTGTAGCTGTTGATCGCTGAGGCATGTGCCCAGCGTCACGTTCCTAATTATGCTCTAGCAGTTTATATTTCTCTAGTCAAGTTGTTTGAATGAACTGTAATTTATACCTGTTAAATCAGTCTATACTTAATTGAACCACCCCGATTATCCTAACAGAAATAAGGTTATCGATCTGTTCGTGGCTGTTAGGAACATGATACATTTACACTGTACATGTGAATGTGCGTGCAAGCGTCAGAGGACGTCCAGGCCTTAGTTGGGACAAAAGACAAGAGTCAGTCGTTTCAAGTATCTGGAAGAGTCGGTTGACAACAAGCGTGCGTGCGAGTAGGATTTTGAGGTCTTAAGAGTATAAGATATATGTATAACAGTTGTGTGCTAAATAAAGGGAATTATTTGTATTTCCGAATCCATTCTATATCTTTTCATGGTAGCAGAGCGTGGTTCATAATTTTGTAAGTTATTTTAGTGCGTGTTTTTCAATATTGCGAGTTAGTTCGTGTGAATTCTCAGTAAGGAAAGAAACGTTCAAAGGTTACAAAGAGGAAAAATACACTTCGAGCACGTAGGAACGCTTGAGTAAGAGATCAGGAATCATTTAAAATGGAGAGATCGGAAATCATGATACCTATTTTCGATGGTGAGGATTACGGTATGTGGAAGCAAAGAATAACGATGCTTCTCAGATGTAAAGAATGCGAGATTGTCACAACTCGTTGAAGACAGGGTGAAGACAGAAACAGACAATGAAGACTGGGACAAAAAGGATCTGGAGGCAATAAATATAATTTACAATGCCGTTACAAATAGACAATTGGAATATATTAGAGAAGAAAAAACGGCATATGGGATAGTAAAAAAGTTTGATAAAATGTACTTGAAAGCGTCGACGGCACTACAGATCGTATGCAGAAGGAGATAGGAAAAGATAAGACTTGAGAAATACACTGATTCAGCAACGTTCTTTAGCGATTTCGAAAAATTAATAAACGAATTAAAATGTGCAGGTGCACAAGTGAGTGAGAGGGAAAAACTAAATTACATGCTGAATACGTTACCGGAAGAATACACCTACATAGCGGATATAGTAGATGCATGAAAGCAGAAAATCAAACGGTAGCGTATGTAAAAAATAAAATTGAAATAGCGGAGAAGAAAAATAAGTCCAATCGAGAAGAAATGCAAACCAACGCCTTTTCTGCAAAAAAGGAAGGATGCTTCAGACGTGGAAGAGTAGGACATTTTGCGAGAGAGTGTCAAAATGGCGTCGAAGCGGGAAGCAGTAACAGTTTTTGGCGTGGGTCAACACGTGGTCGCAGCAGAGGAAGAGGAAACAAAGGAAATACGAGCAGGGAACGTGGAAATTTCCATCGTCAATCAACAACCGGCACGAGCGAGCATGGTAACTCAAGATCAGGCACATTGATAGCAACGGCGCACGCAGCACACAGCGGCGAGGCGAACGAGATAAGTAATAATGAAGTAATGTGGCTATTAGATAGCAGTTGCACAGATCACATAATTAACAACGTAAATTATTTCGACAATTCTATTGACCTTAAAGAACCGGTAAATATATATTTAGGCGATAATAGATCGATAAAGGCAACAAAAGTAGGGAATGTTATAAGATATTTTGAAGCATTTGGAAAGAAAATGAAATAAATATGAATAACGTTTTTTACGCGAAGGAAGTGTCCGCAAACTTGATTAGTTTAGGCAAGCTAACAGATAATAAGAACACGGTTATTTCAAAAGGAAATATTGCAAAAGTAATAGGTGAGGACAATAAGCTTACAGCGGTAGCGGTTAAAGAAAAGGGAACATATAGAATGAAAAGTATATTGAAAGGGAAAGAGCACTTAGCAAACAGCGCCGAACGTAGTGGTATGAGTAAAAAGGAAAGATGGCATAGGATGTTAGGACACGTAAATTTTAAATATTTAAATATTTTGGGTAAAGAGCAGCTAGTTACTGTATACCGAATGAAATTGAGAAGGAATTTTTGAAATGTAGGGTGTGCATAGAAAGTAAAATGCACAATTTACCATTCAAAAATAATCAAACCAAGGCTAGGGAGATAATGGAAATTATTCATACGGACGTGTGCGGTCCCTTTAAGACTACCGGATTCAATGAAGAGAAATATTTCATCTCATTTATCGATGATTATAGCAAAATAGCTAGAGTTTATTGTATAAAATCAAAGGGTGAGGTCTTTGATTGTTTCGTACAGTTTGTAAATGAAGCCGAGTATTTGACGGGCAAGAAGTTAAAAATATTGAGATGTGATAATGGAAAAGAGTATTTGAATAATCGAATTTATAAATATGCTAGGGATAAAGGTATCAGAATTAATAATTGCCCAACCCACGTACATGAGTTAAACGGGACAGCGGAAAGGTATAATAGAACAGTTATGGACATGGCGCGTTGCTTGTTAGCGGAAGCGAAAGTACATAAAAGGTACTGACCGGAAATAGTTTGTACAGCGGTATACTTCAAAAATCGAATACTGGCAAATACTATAGAGAGAAAGACACCTTTTGAAATATTCTTCGGGAGAAAACCAAGTGTTGAAAATCTACATCTATATGGAAGTAAAGTTTTTGTAAGAAGACCAGAACAAAAAAGAGTTTCTAAATGGGATAAGAAGGCAGATATGGGAATTTTGTTGGGATATAGTGAATGTTACGTCACGAGGCTTAACACAGGCTGTATTTTCTAACCGTCACTCGCGGCCCTACAATGTCTCAGTCAGATCGTCTTATCTGACCGCCGGATCATATACAATGTATCGACGAGCGCATAGCTGTCGCCAAGCAGCGAGTTCTCGAAACGTCGAATTTGGTCCGTTACGTTTTCCACGCAAGAACAGACATACGTGATCATAGACGCGAACGGTGGCGTGACCTAAGTATAGTGGGGATCGTCTTAAAGATGAGACAAAGAAATCATCTAAAGTCGATCAGTTCCTTGTGACGCGTCGAACGTTACACATTGAGTCAAAGATCTAACGCCGAATTTCTAACATTAAGTCTCATACCGTGCTACTCTATTATTGCAGCGTGATAAGTTATTAAGTGTTTATATCTATTCATTCGTGTATATTAAGTGTTGGAAATATAAATTTTAACTCTGTGAGCCACAGTGTTATCATACCTGAATCACCCCTATTATCTTAATCGAAATACGGGGATCGAACTATTCGTGGTGTCGATCATTCTGATCGTAACGGGAATTTACGACTCCCGTTGGCGCATATTCTAACGACCGCGTCTCCCCGCGATAGCTCGAAAATACATGGTCCTTTGAGCCGGATCACGTGCCATCAAAGAAGTGCACTGACCAGTGACTATACAGTGTCACGTGAAATCCACATTCCAACACCTTAGTCAACTGACCAAAGGAGCCGCCACCGGAGAGGAACACCTCCTTCGTTCAGCATCTACACGAGCCCACGCCACACTGTGGCGAGTAAAAACCGACTCTCAGACCAACGCCCATTTGATCAAGGTAAGATCGTTCCTACCACTAAAATCAAACATGGCTCAACCTGACTCGATCAGTACATTGCGGCGGAGACGAAACGGCCTCGCCCGCCGCTTTACGATCACGAAGCGCCAACTCGATGAATACGAAGAGTCTGGGCAAGTAAACAACGGCTACTTAGTATTTTGCCGCAATTCGTTCGACGAGTATTGGAGGAGATTAAGCGCGGTTCAAGACGAGCTAGAAGTGTTAGATCAGGGGGAGATTGCTTGTAGAGCCTCTTTGTTGCAAGAGTATCTGGAGATTAACACACGACTCATAGATCTCTTTGACCAAATACCAGCAACAACCCCCTCGACAACAAAAACACGCGACTCATGCGTGAACCCTGAGCCGACACCAATCACTTTGCCAGAGGTCAGCTTGCCTCAGTTCGATGGTGCCTTCGAGAACTGGACCTATTCCTATGACACGTTCTCATCCACAGTGGACCGCAATGAACATTTGACCGAAGTGCAAAGAGTCCAACACGAGTCGACGCATCAAGTCGAAGCTGTCCAACTCGAGATAGAATTATTAGACTCGGATGGACAATCGCGCGATCTCGAAATCAGAGAGCAATATGAAGATATATACGAGCGGCTAAGACGTAACCAACGTGTCGCACGGCAAGCCCCGTCATCGAGACCGTGAACCAGTGAATCCGCCGTTGCTATCAAATCGCCACGAAATGTCTTCATTCAGCCAACCTCTCACGATCCACTGGACCGGGAGGAAGTGAATCCCGTCCAGGACAACAGGAATCAAACTCCGCCGACGGGGAACACCACTTTACATGTTACACCTGACATGGACATCATAGCAGAGAATCTTTCTCCGGGCCCTAACGTGAAGAATTCTCCATCGCCATGGCCGCGAGGAGCCACGCCTGCGAGTGACCCAGATCGAGATAATCTCCACGCTGTTACTACTATGACTAATCATTTAATTGTCGGTAGTTTTCAGAACGCGCCAGCTGATCTCAACACTCGTCCACTAAGCCCACAGATCACTACGTCGGACAAATCGCTGATTTGGTCTTTTGCGGATTGTTGGACTACGCCGGTACAACTACCAGCCATCAGCGAGAAGGCGCAATCCGAAGGGGTCAACGGGGGGAGCCTCATCCCTCAATCAACCATGACCTCCTCCACGTTTCCACAGCCGAAACAAGAACGAGGATGTCCAAATGATATGCAATACTTTCACGGGTCTGATGTTGCAGAAATACCATATAAGAAAGGCGAAACCTGCTCAAGGTCTTACCATGAAACAAGCTACGATACGTGGGACAAGACAACTCAATTGGGTCAGAACATCGAGGGGAGCTCAGGTCCCCAATCAAACACAAAACTCTGCGACGTGTTTGAATCTGTACCATGCATCATCGGAGTTTCATTCAATGACACCTCGTGGGCCGAGGTGTTCCACGATACTTCATGGGCCAAGCTGTTTCACGACGCGTACTGGATCGTGAATTTCATCGCGCCCTCCGCGCGACGTCGAACCAGACTCCAGGACAGACGAATACCCTCAGCGCACCGGCCTTTCGGCCGTATCATCAAATTCCTCCTGGCGACCACGACATCTTCTGGACGGCCACAGTCCACACGGCAGCAACAATCAACAAGAAGGCGGATAGAAGATTTAATTAACTCTACCTCTACAGAATTTTGATCGGTACCCTCTCAACGGGGGGAGGATGTTACGCCACTAGGCTTAACACAGGCTGTATTTTCTAACCGTCACTCGCGGCCCTACAATGTCTCGGTGAGATCGTCTTATCTGACCGCCGGATCATATACAATGTATCGACGAGCGCATAGCTGTCGCCAAGCAGCGAGTTCTCGAAACGTCGAATTTGGTCCGTTACGTTTTCCACGCAAAAACAGACATACGTGATCATAGGCGCGAACGGTGGCGTGACCTAAGTATAGTGGGGATCGTCTTAAAGATGAGACAAAGAAATCATCTAAAGTCGATCAGTTCCTTGTGACGCGTCGAACGTTACACATTGAGTCAAAGATCTAACGCCGAATTTCTAACATTAAGTCTCATACCGTGCTACTCTATTATTGCAGCGTGATAAGTTATTAAGTGTTTATATCTATTCATTCGTGTATATTAAGTGTTGGAAATATAAATTTTAACTCTGTGAGCCACAGTGTTATCATACCTGAATCACCCTTATTATCTTAATCGAAATACGGGGATCGAACTATTCGTGGTGTCGATCATTCTGATCGTAACGGGAATTTACGACTCCCGTTGGCGCGTATTCTAACGACCGCGTCTCCCCGCGATAGCTCGAAAATACAGTGAAGTAGGTTACAGAGTCTTATTAGGTGGGAAAATAACAATAGCGAGACATATCTACTTTACCTGGCACGAACAAACCAACGACGCGTAGTAGAGATCTAAAAAATTCCATGTTGCTTCTACTGTTGCGTGAGCACGACTGACGGTCTGGCTAAGAGTGGAGGCTTATATATGTGCTGTTCGTCACGGTGCACTGCGAGTTCCGGTTCCGGGTGAGAGTGCTGGTCAGGCAGAATCGATGGTATGTGCATGTATTTTCACTTACATCGGGTTCACATTATGATTAGAGTTAGAGGCGCGAAACGGATCTTCATTTGGTTTAGACGTTGTAGTTATGCAATAGAGCAGATATTTACTAGTGTAAATTTGATTGTTATATAATTTGACAAGTAGTCGTGGTAATTAGGTACTCGAGAAGCTAATGACAATGATCCTGGGTTCAATAACAAAGCCGCGGTCAACGGGATAACAGAATTCGTTTTCATCCTGATTCCAAGTTGTACCATACTTCCTTATCTACGGTATAGGTAGGACTGAACAAACTCTTTGTCAAAGCATAGAATATCCACCGAGTGTTAAGGCTCTTTGTAACTGGCTAATGTGACCTCACGTGAGAATGATTTTCCGGCACGATGATGCTGCAGAGGAAAACTATGATGGGTGTGTCTAAGGGCACCAGAACATCGGATACGTGGAGAAATGACTTCGCTCGGAAAGAGATTGAAAGTGACGTTACTGTTAATTGGACAATTTCCATGTTGATGGTTAGAGAAGGATGCTAGTAGCCCTTGAGGAAACGTTGCTGGCGGGAAGCGTCGTCCGTATAGATTTCACCTATCATCCCGTAGTTGAAACAAAGACTGTTTGCCTGTTGATGACAGTTATGGACTTCAATTAACTAAATCTTAAGGTTTATAATGGGTCCTCAGGCTAGCTAAACATATACTGTTGAGATGCGTTGACATCTGGCAATCATCTTATCCGACGGATAGAGTCTGCGTGTGGCGAGTCACGGGACAGAAACCGTTGGAATGTTTACTGTCACGTGCCGCTACGATTATTTCATTTAAGGACAGCTATAGAATTACTCCATGCCCTTATTAGACAAAACGTTCATCCCTTGACCGCGGCTACGATCGGTGACTGGTTGTCGCCTCGAGGCCAAGTGCAGTATCACAAGTTTCGAACAATTACAATCGGACTAGATGACTACGATTGTTTAATTACAGCTATGGTAGAATCTAGATTACAATGTTACGGGATTTTCCCAAAATTCCAAACGGAAGGTTCCCGTGTTCTATCATCTCCGATTTATATTTATGCTTGATCTGTCTGGGACCAGTCTGGATATAGCGCAAACTGGCTGGCAAACGATGTATTTGGCAAGAAATGTGGAGTACCAGGCACATCGAATTGTCGACATATCAGCAACAGCAACGGAGATACGTGGAGTTGAATATTTGAGTCTGAATCTGCAAAACAACAATTACACTGCATATAACAGAGACCAGAGTCGATGTTCTGGCGCGCAACACATCTGCACTCCATCCCGCGCGGCTTGGCATCCAACGGTCCACGTGCCATCCTTCGAATCCTCCATAGGCCCAAGGACCCATCATAAAGCCGAAATCCCAACTGCATTGTTCGCACATATGGTCTAAGTCAATCTGTTTGCCCGAAAAGACTTTCTAATTCTAGAAGTGTTTTCGGTCGGTTTTTAGAAAGGTCCTTGGGGTTAGTACGCCCTCTTAAGAATTACGGAGAAGGCGGGTAATGGCCTAACGAAAAAAGCGGACATCTACCTAACGGAAAATCTGAGATTTCCCATAAACAATGTCGCCTAGGACCCACGTTGGTAGGAGGCTTCTTCCTCCTCTCTTCCTTTCTAACATTAGTCATAACCAATCGGCATCGCGGATCATTGCCCTCACTTTCCTAACTAACAATGTAATCAACGAATCCGCGTTCTTCGCTCAAAGGGCACACCAATACCGAGCTTCCTACTCACATCAGAATAAACTTTAGAGTTACATCATCTCTCACGGTGACTAGAGTTCCTGCAATCCCTATAACTCTTACCGTTCCTATATCTCTCAGAGTTTCATCGTCTCTCGCGGTGACTAAAGTTCCTGCAATCCCTATAACTCTCACCGTTCCTATATCTCTAAGAGCCTCCTATTACTCTCACAGTATCCAGAAGTCCGACAGCTCCTACAGCTCTCACGGACCTAGAGCTCCTATAGCTCACACTCTCATCTAAGAATAATCCATTTCTTCGTTATCTGTATCTTAAGCAACGGCGTTCTTACTCAGTGTGATTGTATAAATCGTTGGAAATACATATATTTTTTATAACTTTGTGACCCCCAGTGTTATACCACAACGACTACACCTATTATCCTAAGCGAAATACGGGGATCGAACTATCCGTGGAGTCGATTATTCCAATCGTAACGGGAATTTACGACACCCATTGACGCGTATTCAAACGAACGCGTCTCCCCGCGATAGCTCGAAAATACAGTCGATATAGCGCAAACCGAATAAGTACTGTATTTGGCTGTAATTGTGGAGTATAGCGCGCATCGCATTTGCGATATGTATCCAATAGCAGCGCTGATACGTTGGTTTGAACATTTAGGCATGAATATGCAAAACAGCAATTACGCTGAATCTGTCAGTGACCAGAGAAGACGTAAGACAGAAGAGATGATAGAATCGGAAGATGTGCTCTCTGCTCACCAGCAAATCAGGAGCATAACGCTCACCGAATTGTCGTCATATCTGCCATAGAAACGAAGATACGTTGCTTTCGATATTCAAGCATGAAAATGCTAAACTGCTATTATGGTGTATTTGACAGGGACAAGATTGAACAAAACGCTAATCTACTGATGTGCGCTGTATATGACATCAGTTGTCAAATATAACGCGCACCGAATTGTCTGTAAGTGTGCCATAGAAACGGAGATTCGTTGGTTGGAATATTTAATACTGAATATGTAAAGCTGCAAATACGCAGGGTTCGGCTGGGTCCCGATTTTACATGCATCAAACGGAATAACGTGCACTGTGTTTGGCAGCAAATTTGGAGTATAACGAGCCTCTAATTGTAGCCATAGGTGCCATAGAATCGGAGATACGTCTGTTTGAATACTTAATCCTGAATATACGAAACTGCAACTACGCTGGATCTGGCTGGGTCCAGATTTTACATAGCGTAAACCGGATGATGTGCACTGTACTTGGCATCAGATGTGGAATATAACGCGCATCGCATGGCCAATGTTTCTGGAAAACAAGCGGAGATACCTTGATTCGAATATGTAAGCATTAATATCCAAAACTGCAATTACGATGGATTTCTCCGAGTCCAGTCTTGACAGTGTGCAAACGGGCTGATGTGTGCTGTATTTGGCAGCAAATGTGCAGTATTACGTACATCCTATTTTCGACGTACCTACAATGGATACGGAGATACTTTCACTTGAATAACAAGGCTTGAATATGCAAAACTACAAATACGCTGGATTTGACTCGGTCCGGATTTAACACGGGTTAAACCAGATGAAGCGCTCTGCGTATGGCAGTCAATGTGGAATATAAAGCGCATCGTATTGTCGACATATGTGCTATTGAATCGGAGTAACGTTGATTTGAATATTTAAGCCCGAACATACAAAATTGCATTTGGGCTGGATTTTGCAGGGACCAGAGTTGACACAGCGCAAACGAGCTGATGGGCAATGTAATTACAGCAAATGCGGAGTACAAGGCGTATGGAATTGTCGACATATGTGCAAAAGAAGCGGCGAATCTTTGAATGCAATATTTAAGCATTAACAACAAAAACTACAATTACGCTGGATTTTACAGGGTCCAGAGTTGACATAGCACAGACCGGCTGATTTGGCATCATATGTGGAGTATTCTGATCATCGAATAGGCGACATAGAAACCAAGATACGTTCATTTGAATATGTAATATATGAATATTTCGCCTGAAAGTGCATAATTGCGTATACGCTGAGTTTGGCTGCGCCCACACGTTACATAACTCAAACCAGATAATATGCATTGTGTTTGGCAGCAAAAGTGGCGTATATCGCGCATCGAATTGTCTGCATATCTGCAATGCAAACGGCGATACGGTGATTTGAATAATTAATCATGAATATGCAAAGCAGCAATTTCGCTAGGTTTGACAGAGACCGGAGTTGACATGGTACAAACCAGCAGATGTGCGGTGCACATGACATCGGATGTGAAATGTAACGGGCATCGCTTTGTCGCCATATGTGCAATAGAAACGGAGATACATTCATTTGAATATGTTAACCTTAATTTGTAAAACTGCAATTACGCTTGATATGTCGAGGACCAGAGATGATATAATAGCACGAGCCAGCTGATGTGAGCTGTATTTGGCAGGCAATGAGGAGTATATCTCGCATCTAATTGACGACAAATCTGCAATTGCAGCGATGATACATTGTAGTTAATATTCAATAATGGGCCTATTACGATACAGATAGTATTATCGTGACTGAAACACATTGCTTCTCAGTAAAACCATTTTATTTCAAGCTTCGCGCTACAGTTCTGAATCCGGACAAGACCGTTTCAAGTTCTCGCAAGAGCAAGCAGTCAAATTAAGGTACTTACACGAGTTAGAGTCTAATACATTTTTTGGTCCAACATCGATGGGGCGATCTCGCATCGAAATTTTCAGAGGACCGCGTAACCTTCCAACGATGACCGCCGTACGAGCAGCGGATAAACTTATTTCGTGCCTTAGGTTGCCCTCACCACGTCCTCTACTTCTTGATTCTTGGTTGGTATCTTTAGCGGCTGCAGGTCCGAGAAATTGCATCTTGACCCGCTTTCTCGTATGTCGCATGTGACGTCTCACTTTCCGCCGTAGACACTTGTCGGATCTACAAACGTTGAACCATTTGCGCGAGACAAGCGCGGCGCTCTGCAGGGACGAGGGATCCCATTTTCGAAGTATCAAGTGCGATACCTCCAGTGGTAGTTCGGAAATGATATCTACTTTACTTGGCACGAACAAACCAACGACGCGTAGCACAGATCTAAAGAAACCCCATGTTGCTTCTATTGTGGCGCGAGCACGACTGACGGTCTGGCTAAGAGTGGAGGCTTATATATGTGCTGTTCGTCACGGTGCACTGCGAGTTCCGGTTCCGGTTCCGGGTGAGAGTGCTGGTCAGGCAGAGTCGATGGTATGTGCATGTATTTTCACTTACATCAGGTTCACATTATTGTTGGGAATATGATACATTTACACTGTACATGTGAATGTGTGTGTAAGCGTCAGAGTACGTCCGGGTCTTGGTTGAGACAAAAGACAAGAGCAAGTCGTTAGAAGTATCTGGAAGAGTCGGTTGTCAACAAGCGTGCGTGCAAGTAGGATTTTGAGGTCTTAAGAGTATAAGATATATGTATAACAGTTGTGTGCTAAATAAAGGGAATTATTTGTATTTCCGAATCCATTCTATATCTTTTCATGGTAGCAGAGCGTGGTTCATAATTTTGTAAGTTATTTTAGTGCGTTTTTTTCAATATTGCGAGTTAGTTCGTGTGAATTCTCAGTAAGGAATGAAACGTTCAAAGGTTACAAAGAGGAAAAATACACTTCGAGCACGTAGGAACGCTTGAGTAAGAGATAAGGAATCATTTAAAATGGAGAGATCGGAAATCATGATACCTATTTTCGATGGTGAGGATTACGGTATGTGGAAGCAAAGAATAACGATGCTTCTCAGATGTAAAGAATGCGAGATTGTCACAACTAGGGTGAAGACAGAAACAGACAATGAAGACTGGGACAAAAAGGATCTGAAGGCAATAAATATAATTTATAATGCCATCACAAATAGACAATTGGAATATATTAGAGAAGAAAAAACGGCATATGGGATAGTAAAAAAGTTTGATAAAATGTACTTGAAAGCGTCGACGGCACTACAGATCGTATGCAGAAGGAGATAGGAAAAGATAAGACTTGAGAAATACACTGATTCAGCAACGTTCTTTTTCGATTTCGAAAAATTAATAAACGAATTAAAATGTGCGGGTGCACAAGTGAGTGAGAGGGAAAAACTAAATTACATGCTGAATACGTTATCCGAAGAATACAACTACATAGCGGATATAGTAGATGCATTGAAAGCAGAAAATCAAACGGTAGCGTATGTAAAAAATAAAATTGAAATAGCGGAGAAGAAAAATAAGTCCAATCGAGGAGAAATGCAAACCAACGCCTTTTCTGCAAAAAAGGAAGGATGCTTCAGACGTGGAAGAGTAGGTCATTTTGCGAGAGAGTGTCAAAATGGCGTCGAAGCGGGAAGCAGTAACAGTTTTTGGCGTGGGTCAACACGTGGTCGCAGCAGAGGAAGAGGAAACAAAGGAAATACGAGCAGGGGACGTGGAAATTTCCATCGTCAATCAACAACCGGTACGAGCGAGCATGGTAACTCAAGATCGGGCACATTGATAGCAACGGCGCACGCATCACACAGCGGCGAGGCGAACGAGATAAGTAATAATGAAGTAATGTGGCTATTCGATAGCGGTTGCACAGATCACATAATTAACAGCGTAAATTATTTCGATAAATGTATTGACCTTAAAGAAACGGTAAATATATATTTAGGCGATAATAGATCGATAACGGCAACAAAAGTAGAGAATGTTATAAGATATTTTGAAGCATTTGGAAAGAAAATGAAATAAATATGAATAACGTTTTTTACGCGAAAGAAGTGTCCGCAAACTTGATTAGTTTAGGCAAGCTAACAGATAATAATAACACGGTTATTTCAAAAGGAAATATTGCAAAAGTAATAGTTGAGGACAATAAGCTTACAGCGGTAGCGGTTAAAGAAAAGGGAACATATAGAATGAAAAGTATATTGAAAGGGAAGGAGCACTTAGCAAAGAGCGCCGAACGTAGTGGTATGAGTAAAAAGGAAAGATGGCATAGGATGTTAGGACACGTAAATTTTAAATATTTAAGTATTTTGGGTAAAGAGCAGCTAGTTACTGTATACCGAATGAAATTGAGAAGGAATTTTTGAAATGTAGGGTGGGCATAGAAAGTAAAATGCACAATTTACCATTCAAAAATAATCAAACCAAGGCTAGGGTGATAATGAAAATTATTCATACGGACGTGTGCGGTCCCTTTAAGACTACCGGATTCAATGAAGAGAAATATTTCATCTCATTTATCGATGATTATAGCAAAATAGCTAGAGTTTATTGTATAGAATCAAAGGGTGAGGTCTTTGATTGTTTCGTACAGTTTGTAAATGAAGCCGAGTATTTGACGGGCAAGAAGTTAAAAATATTGAGATGTGATAATGGAAAAGAGTATTTGAATAATCGAATTTATAAATTTGCTAGGGATAAAGGTATCAGAATTAATAATTGCCCAACCTACGTACATGAGTTAAACGGGACTGCGGAAAGGTATAATAGAACAGTTATGGACATGGCGCGTTGCTTGTTAGCGGAAGCGAAAGTACATAAAAGGTACTGACCGGAAATAGTTTGTACAGCGGTATACTTGAAAAATCGAATACTGGCAAATACTATAGAGAGAAAGACACCTTTTGAAATATTCTTCGGGAGAAAACCAAGTGTTGAAAATCTACATCTATATGGAAGTAAAGTTTTTGTAAGAAGACGAGAACAAAAAAGAGTTTCTAATTGGGATAAGAAGGCAGATATGGGAATTTTGTTAGGATATAGTGAAGTAGGTTACAGAGTCTTATTAGGTGGGAAAATTACAATAGCGAGACATGTAGAGGTCATAGGAACAGACACAAAATGTATCGGTTTTGTGGAGAATTCATTCGATGAAGATAACGATGACATTGAGGATAATGATTTATTGGTAAACATGAATAAGGAAGAGTTAGAAAGTAGGGAAGATGTAAATGATAACAGTCTTGAAAGCTTAAACATCCCTGGAAGATCTACACGTAATAAGAGAACTCCAGTAAGACATCCAGAAAAAGAAAACGTTAGTGAAATCCATGCAAATTATTGTAGAGTAGATATCCCTTGTACATTTGAGGAGGCGATTTGTTGCGAAGGTAATGAAGATTGGAAACAAGCTATGGATAAGGAAATGGAATGACTTTATAAGAATAAAACTGGGAAATTGTTAGAAAGGGTAAAAGGCAAAGACGTATTAGATGTAAAATGGGTTTACACGAGAAAATCAGGTGACAGGTATAAGACTAGATTAGTGGTAAGAGGATTCCAACAGAGAAACGTAGCTGATGACATATACTCCCCAGTAGCGAGTAATCAGACCTTTAAGATGTAGCGGTACTTGTCGACAAAAGTCATCATGGTTTTTGCCCAGCAAATCCGCTACACAAGAAACCGTGTTTACTCAAACACGAGCTAATTATAGATATATCGACCTTAGGCGGTTCCGATCATTGGGCCAAATCCGTCGTTTTTGCCGTGACCATAGGCTCGTGAGTCAGCTACCCAAAAAACCAACAATTGTAAACAGGTCGCGAGCTCGGCGTCCGTTGGGACGTTTCGAGAACATTCTGGAAATTCAAATCCCAACGCCTGTCGTCAACTCCGGCGAATATAAATATAGCGGACAGGGTAGCGACGCATTCTTAGTTACCGAGAGATTCGAGCAGCGACAATTAACCGATACTACTATGCGCCCATCGAATAACGACCGCGAAACGAAACAGCAAGTATATTGTACGACTAGTGTCAGCATCGGGTATATTCTAATAAACTACGTAGTTAGGTATATTTCGGTGTTTGTGTGAATTAATCGACACCTTATCACCTCAACTGGTGACCCCGACGTGATTTTTTTTGTGTAAGAGGTGACAGTGATAGACTAGTCGCGGTGTGAACAGTATTGTCCGCAAATCACACTATGGAAAAGGAGAGCAAACCAATTCCAGCCGGTGCTTCGTTCCGCGTGCCGCCATTTATGCCTACGAAGACCGGGATCTGGTTTTCGATCATAGAGAAGTATTTCGGCGTAGCCGGCATTAGCCACGATGACGAAAAAGCCTTAGCTCTCATGGGATTCCTCGACCCACCATACCTCGCAAAGATAGAGGATACCGTGACCAACCTCCCTGCCATCGGCCAGTACGAGAAACTGGAGAGAGAGCTAATCCGCGTCCTGACAGAATCGGACAGCGCCAAGGTTGAAAGGTTAGTTGAACGCGAAGAGATGGGCGACAGAAAGCCCTCACAGTTTTACAATGACCTAAAGAAACTAGCCAGCCCGCTCGCGTTCGACGAGTTCATTCTAAACCTGTGGGGGAACCGCCTCCCAGACCGTATCAGGGAATTCCTGGCCGCAGTTGAC
Organism: Bombus affinis; assembly: GCF_024516045.1. Classification (NCBI taxonomy): domain Eukaryota; kingdom Metazoa; phylum Arthropoda; class Insecta; order Hymenoptera; family Apidae; genus Bombus; species Bombus affinis. The sequence goes on from NW_026108824.1 coordinate 1,266,233, forward strand.
GATACGAGCATAGAAAAGCTGAACAGTACAGCGGATAGAATCGACGAGGCGTACGATCGCCACGGTCACCGCGCGCATAGGGTGGGCACAATCTCCGAGCCACCGGCATCGCATGCAGACGAAAACGACACGCTGGCCGCCGAAGTCGGCAGACTGAGGGAGGAAATTAAGGCTTTAAAAATCGGTGGGTATCGTCGACCGCGAAGACGCTCGAACTCCCTTACTCGATGCCGTCGCCGTTCCCGTTCGCGAGACAACCCGCGTCAGGACGGAATTTGTTTTTATCACTCGAGATTCGGCGATCGCGCCACAAACTGCACCGTCCCGTGTAAGTGGAAGACGGGAAACGACCCTAGCCGTCCGTAAAAGCGGCGGACGACGACGGCTTGGGATCACGCCGCACCTTCATCGTGGATCAGAGAACGAAAACCTCGTTCTTAGTGGACACCGGGGCCGACATCAGCGTTTATCCCCGAAGCAGGCTATCCAGGGACGTGAAAAAAGCAGCGTACGAATTATTCGCTGCCAATGGGACGCCCATCGCAACGTACGGCACCTTGGCGATGGAGCTGAACCTATCCCTCAGACGTGCCTTCAAATGGCACTTCACGATCGCCGACGTGCAAACCCCCATCATCGGCCTGGACTTCCTGAGCCATTACGGGTTGCTTGTGGACACAAGAAAAAGACGTCTTCTTGACACAACAACCCAGCTAACGACCCGGGGATACGCCGCCAATTGCGAACAACTCATGATTAAGACCGTAAAGGGGGATTCGGTCTATCATCAACTGTTGGCAAAATATCCAGATCTAACGCGCCCACCGGCCTTTGGGCGAGAGAAAATACGGCACGGCGTGGAGCACCACAGAGAAACCACACCAAGCCCACCCGTGTACTGCAAACCCCGTCGGCTCGCACCAGACCGGCTCAAACAAGTCAAGGCGGAATTTGCAACGCTGATTGAACAAGGAGTCATGCGCCCATCGAAGAGTTCCTGGGCATCTCCGCTACACGTCGTCCTAAAGAAGGATGGAAGTCTTCGACCCTGCGGTGACTACAGGGCGCTGAACGCCCGCACTGTTCTCGACAGGTACTCTCCACCGCACATAAGACTTCGCGCAGCAGCTACACGGTAGGAAAATTTTCTCAAAAGTTGACTTAGTGCGCGCCTACCATCAAATTCTAATCGCGCCTCGGGACATTAAAAAAACAGCAATCGCGACACCATTCGGCCTTTTCGAGGCAACCAATATGATGTTTCGGCTTCGAAACGCCGCGCAAACGTGTCAACGTTTCGTCGATAAAACCACGCGTGGCTTAGATTTCGTATACGCGTACATCGATAATTTCTTGGTAGTTTCGGAAACCGAGGAACAGCACCGCGAGCACTTGCGGATTTTGTTCGAACGTCTAAATCATTACGGCGTTGTAATCAACCTAGCAAAGTGCGAGTTAGGCGTCGATGAGATAGCCTTCCTAGGCCATACGGTAAACGCGCAGGCTATAAAACCGCTCGCCGATCGAGTAAAAGCCGTAACTGAAGCACCGCTCCCCGCGTACATCAAAGCTCTCCGTAGGTACCTCGGTATGATTAACTTTTATCGACGCTTCATACCGGGGGCAGCCAAAATCTTGCAACCTCTCAACGATTTGCTGCGAGGGGCGAAAAAGGGCAACATGCCCATTACCTGGTCGGAGGACGCCAAAACGAGCTTTAGCGAATCGAAACGCGCCCTAGCTAACGCTACGATGTTAGCACATCCTATACCTGGCGCGCCCATCAGCCTCGCTGTAGACGCGTCCGACTTTGCAATAGGAGCGGTGTTGCAGCAACGTGCGAACAACACTTGGCAACCGTTGGGTTTCTTAACTAAACCCTTAAACGCCGCGCAGCGAAAATATAGCGCGTATGATCGCGAATTGCTCGCTATGTACACCGCGGTCAAACGATTTAGACACGCAGTAGAGGGGAGAAATTTCATTATCTTCACTGACCATAAACCCCTCACTTACGCTTTCGGTCAATATCCCGACAAGTGTTCGCCGAGACAGTTCCGGCTGCTAGATTATATCGGTCAGTTCACGACCGATATAAGGCATTTAAAAGGGCTAAACAATTATGTTGCCGACGCCCTATCGCGCATCGAAGCTATAGGAAAATCCGTGGATCACAAAACCCTCGCCGCCGCGCAAGAAAACGATGAAGAACTCCGCAACATCGTTAACTCCGGTACATCCGCGTTACAGCTTAAGAAAATTCGTTTTCCGGATTACGACGCGGAAATATACTGTGACGTGTCAAGCGGCATCGTACGACCGTACGTACCGAAATCCTTGCGGTGCGACGTATTTAATGCACTCCACGGACTTTCTCACCCAGGAATTCGCGCAACTCAGAAATTAGTAAAATCGCGTTTTGTTTGGACTGCGTTAAACAAAGATTACCAAACATGGACACGGCAATGCATCCCCTGCCAGCAATGTAAAATAACGCGACACGTATCGACGCCGTCCGGAACATTCGATAGAGCTCGCAGGACGATTCGAGCATATACATTTAGACATTATCGTTATGCAGTACTCTCAAGGCTGCCGATATTGTCTAACATGTATCGATCGTTTTTCACGTTGGCCCGAAGCGATTCCTATACCGGATATGGAAGCAACGACCGTTGCCTCGGCTCTTCTTTCCACATGGATAGCGCGTTTTGGCGGCCCAGCAAAAATAACAACCGATCAAGGACGCCAATTCGAATCCAATCTCTTCAGAGAACTATGCCGGATGCTCGGCATTAAGCATTTGCGTACCACAGCCTATCATCCCGCGTCCAACGGGATGGTAGAGCGCTTCCACCGGCAGCTTAAAGCCGCAATCAAATGCCACAATACGAGCAACTGGGTCGAAAGCCTTCCCATAGTTCTTCTAGGCATTAGAACCGCTATCAAGGAAGATCTGGGCGCAACGGCAGCCGAAATGATCTATGGTACGGGCATACGATTGCCAGCGGAATTTTTCGTACCAGCAAAACAACAGGCCAACGCGGAATTCGCAAACCGTCTGCGAGAGCGAATGAGCGAGATCAGACCTCTGCCAACTTCACAACACGCCGAGAAGACGACATTCATGTTCCGCGATTTAAAAACGTCGCCGTATGTGTTCGTTCGTCACGATGCAATCGGAGGCCCTCTGCAACCGCCGTACGATGGCCCCTATCAAGTGATACAGCGTGGGAAAAAACCTTTAACATACGTGTGAAGGATAAAGGCGTAAAAGTCTCCGTAGACCGTCTAAAACCCGCCTTCATCGTGTCGGAAGATATTGAGCACCTAGAAAGGAATGCACAAGCCCACGACGTATTTGTACCTAGGAAAATCTTCCGATCGCAAAGCAGCGAGCAAGCGCAACAGAGCGACGGAGACGCAAGAGCGCATTACACCACGCGTTCGGGCCGGAAAGTTCGTTTTCCCGACCGCTTTCAAGCGGGTTTGAATTAAGCGGTTAGCAAGGGCACCCCCGCTATCATAAATAAGCTAATATAAAAGAAGAACGTTAACACTGTCAGGGGGGTACTGTAGCGGTACTTGTCGACAAACGTCATCATGGTTTTTGCCCAGCAAATCCGCTACACAAGAAACCGTGCTTACTCAAACACGAGCTAATTATAGATATATCGACCTTAGGCGGTTCCGATCATTAGGCCAAATCCGTCGTCTTTGCCGTGACCATAGGCTCGCGAGTCAGCTACCCAAAAACCAACAATTGTAAACAGGTCGCGAGCTCGGCGCCCGTTGGGACATTTCGAGAACATTCTCGAAATTCAAATCCCAACGCCTGTCGTCAACACCGGCGGATATAAATATAGCGGACAGGGTAGCGACGCATTCTTAGTTACAGAGAGATTCGAGCAGCGACAATTAACCGATACTTCTTTGCGCCGATCGATTAGCGACCGCGAAACGAAACAGCAAGTATATTGTACGACTAGTGTAAGCATCGGGTATATTCTAATAAACTACGTAGTTAGGTATATTCCGGTGTTTGTGTGAATTAATCGACACCTTATCACCTCAAGATATTGCTATCATATTGTTGTCAAAATGGATTAATTATTGAGCAAATGGATATAGAAACTGCCTTTTTAAATGGTGAAGTAACCTCGGAGGTATATGTAAATCAACCAAAGGGATATGCGGGCGGAACGAATAGAGTTTGTAAACTATCGAAAGCGCTGTATGGGTTAAAAGAAAGTCCAAGGGACTGGTATGAGTGTTTTGATAAGTATGTGACGAGATTAGGTTTTAAGAAGAATAACATAGAGTTGTGCCTATATGCACATGGAGAGGGAGAAAATGTTGTTTATTTACTAATGTATGTAGAAGATTTGCCAATTTGTAGTAAAAATAAAAGGAAGATACAAAGGGTAAAGAAGTTATTAACTAATAGATTTGAAATGAAAGATTTAGGTGAAGTCAAAGAATAGAGAGGATATTGGCTACAAAAATTTAATTGGCGCATTGTTGTATATTAGTGTAAATACCATACCCGATATAAGTTATAGTGTGAATTATTTGAGTAGATTTCAAGATTGTTGTAATGAGACACATTTTAAATATGCTTTGTGAATATTGAAATATTTGTACCGGACTAGAGATTTGAGATTAGATTATAAAAGGAATGAAAAATATGATAGATTGTTATGTGGACGCTGATTGGGCAGGAGATCATTTAGATAGGAAATCGACTTCTGGATATGTAATTAGATTGTATGGAAATGTAATTGATTGGAAGTCTAAAAAACAAAGGTATGTGACAAAAGCCTCGACGTATGCAGAGTATGTAGCTCTACCGGAAGCGGTGAGTGAATTAATGTCTATTAGGGAAATTATGAAAATCTTCAATGTAAATCTAGACGATAACCCTGTAAAAATTTATGAGGATAATTCTGGAGTGATAAGTATAGCAAAGCACGGAAATTTTACGAAAAATTCTAAACACATTGAAGTTCATTACCACGACGTTCACGAATGCTTAAAGGAGAACAAGATAAACATACTTAAAGTAAGTACAGACGAAAATACTGCGGATACTTTTACGAAGGCACTGTGTAGAGAGAAATTCGAAAGGTTTAGGTCATGGATGAATGTAAACTAAGAGAAATGTAAATAAATAAGTGTTAAAGTTTCTGTTACGTAATTCGTCAAAGCATGTAAATACAATTAAGCGTACAGTATAAATGTAAGGAGGCGTGTTGGGAACATGATACATTTAAACTGTACATGTAAATGTGCGTGTAAGCGTCAGAGGACGTCCAGGCCTTAGTTGGGACAAAAGACAAGAGTCTGTCGTTAGAAGTATCTGGAAGAGTCGGTTGACAACAAGCGTGCGTGCGAGTAGGATTTTGCGGTCTTAAGAGTATAAGATATATGTATAACAGTTGTGTGCTAAATAAAGGGAATTATTTGTATTTCCGAATCCATTCTATACCTTTTCAATTATGATTAGAGTTAGAGGCGCGAAACGAAACTTCATTTGGTTTAGACGTTGAAGTTATGCAATAGAGCAGATATTTACTAGTGTAAATTTGATTGATATATAATTTGACAAGTAGTCGTGGTAATTAGGTACTCGAGAAGCGAATGACAATGATCCTGGGTTCAATAACAAAGCCGCGGTCAACGGGATAACAGAATTCGTTTTCATCCTGATTCCAAGTTGTACCATACTTCCTTATCTGCGGTATAGGTAGGACTGAGCAAACTCTTTGTCAAAACATAGAATATCCACCGAGTGTTAAGGCTCTTTGTAACTGGCTAATGTGACCTCACGAGAGAATGATTTTCCGGCACGATGATGCTGCAGAGGAAAACTATGATGGGTGTGTCTAAGGGCACCAGAACATCGGATACGTGGAGAAATGACTTCGCTCGGAAAGAGATTGAAAGTGACGTTACCGTTAATTGGACAATTTCCATGTTGATGGTTAGAGAAGGATGCTAGTAGCCCTTGAGGGAACGTTGCTAGTGTAACGTAAATCACATCAGAGACCAGGACACACACACACACCACGAGCAGGATGGTGTCCCGGTCGGCATACTTCGCACCCGATGGACCGACGAGAGGAACACATGGCGACCTTGGCAACAATGTATATTGGCGGAGTACCTGAGGATTCATTTATGGCCCAACGGTCCTTCCACCAAATGTTCCAGAAGCGTAGCAACGGTCACGTACGCCTACAGGGTAGTGGGGATAATGAGAGAACAGATGACCGAAAGTAAAAAGATTGTAGGGACTCACTCTCGTACGATCACGGCTAGAGTTCGGAAGTGTCTTATACTTGTATAAACCAAGTGAAAATAATGTCTTCTTCTTCCTTATAAAATTTCTCTTTATTTTTACGTGACATTTTGGCGATCCTGCCAGGATCCATCAACTTCAAGAAAACGAAATTACGCATTTCGGGCTACGGTCAACTTTGAAGATTGAGGATCAGCGGACCACTGTAACAGAGCAGACACTTTCGACGTTTCGACAAAGGAACACCGCAACGGAACCTTTCCTACGGGTTAAACGATCAAGGTGAGCAAGCCCTGGATTCTTTTGTCAAATACAGATCGAGAACAGACAGCACAATTAGTATAACAATGGCAACGCCACGAGAAGACAGAACCGAAACTGTTAGCGCCGCTTTAACTAACAGCGGAATAGACCCAACAGATAAAGCTTTGCTTGATGCAATGCAGAAGCAGAATGAGAGACTGACCCAACAAATGAGTATGCTTACACTGCGTATGGATGAAGTTGTAGCAAAAACAAAAACGGGAAATGTATCGGAGGCCAGTCCCTTATAACCGTAGACGAAGTAACCCACACCGCTAAAGATCTATCGGTCCTTCGAGAACCTCGCCCATTACTTCAAACACCACCTCAACCATCCTGGGAAAGGACTTTTCCTGAACAATATACGCAACCAGAGCTAAAAGCTGAGAGTGCATTAAAATGCATTCCGATATTAAACGGAGAGGATGATATAGACGTGGAGGATTTTATTCATGAAATACAAGAAGTAAGAATGATGTGTAGCGAACCAACACTATTACTTAAAGTGATTAAAATAGAGAAGATTTAGGAAAAGCCGCAATGGCAATCCGCAATATTCGTATTACCGAATTCGAATCTCTGTACGAAGCATTGAGACGTAATGTAGCTGCGCAAGTATCAGTGAGAGAACAACAGGACGAATTAAGAGGAATGAGGCAAGGATTAACCGAGAGCGTGCAAAACTATAACATCAGATTTCGAAGCGTTTTTAACAAACTCCAACACAGCATTACCAACGAGTATAGAGACGAACTAACTCGACGGGTGATGAACGAGCAACTATACATGGACTCTGTGACCGACTATGTAAGAGGCCTTCGTCCAGAAATAGGGCAGGCGCTAATGGCTAATCTCCCCCCAAATCTCATCGAAGCAGAAAAGAAAGCAATGAATATGGAAAGATACTTTCGCGAGCACAGCTCTCGCAGACAGATGACGCGACAGACAACCGCCCCGCCATTTTATCGTAACCAGGCTTCTCATGCAGTAGACAATCGCTTCGCTATTACAAGTAACACAAATAATAAAACTCCACTCACACAAAATACTCTACCAAGAACGAACAATTTTACGAAGTTTGGGAACAGACCATTAAGCGAAAGGACGCAAGCGAAATGTCCCAAATGCAATCGATTGGGACACCTTCCCAATCAATGCCAAAATTTTCGGATACCGCCTCAAAGAAAAGCCCCTCCAGGAATAAACCACGTTCAAGAACAATCGGAATTAACAATGCTACCTCAGGAAGGTTACCCACAATACTATTACAATTACCAGGACGACCAGGATTGCGATTTCTCGTTGACTCCGGGGCAGGAATCAACTTGCTTAAACAAAGATGCTACCCAGGAAAGACAACAATACCAGACACAAAGAAATTCTCCATGGGACATTCCGAATACGAATCTAATTCCAAAGTCAAGTTGAATTTGTTCGACAAAAAGATAGACTTCTCTTTAATAGATGACGATTTCCCAATTATAGAACATGGCATATTAGGCTTACCCGGTTTGAATCAATATCGATTCGAACTCTCCAACGAAACATTGAAATTAGATAACAACACCCTTCTGCTGCAACAAGAATCAACCCTTGCACCAGGAGAAACCATTCAAAAAATTGTATACCTCGAAGGGAAGCCAACGCCAGTGTGCTTTATAAATGGTGGTAAGTCTTCAATTCAAGTTTCTAACATTATCGAAAATACAAATACCATAGATCAAATCCAAAAATTGAAATCTTCGATTCGACTATCGCACATAGAAAAACCTCTCAGAGAACCTGTAGAAAAGATTCTTCTCTATTACATGGATGTATTTAATTTAGACAGCGAAACATTACCGTGTACATCTCTTGCTAAACATTCCATTACATTTAAAGAAGATAAAATCATCAACGTGAAATCCTACCGTCCTCCCGAATACCATAAAATCGAAATAAACAAACAAATGACGGAAATGTTAGACAGAAAGATTATAGAACCCTCCGACTCTCCCTATAACTCTCCCGTCTGGGTCGTTCCAAAGAAAATCGACGCGTCGGGGAAACAAAAGTGGCGAATAGTGAATGACTTTCGGAAGTTAAACGAATTAACGGACCAAGACGCATATCCATTACCCGACATTGACGATATACTATCGCAACTAGGGAACGCAAAATATTTCTCCGCTTTAGACTTATCCTCGGGATTCCACCAAATACCCATGGATGAGAATTCGAGGAAGTACACTGCATTTAGCACACCACAAGGGCACTTCCACTATAACAGAATGCCATTCGGGCTAAAGAACGCACCCGCTACCTTTCAAAGAATGATGGACACCGCGTTAAGAGGTTTAATTAATAATCATTGTTTCGTCTATCTCGATGATATCATTATATTCGGGCAATCGATAGAGGAACTTAATAAAAACCTAGCCATTATACTCCAAAGACTCAGGGAAGTAGGTCTAAAAGTACAACCGGATAAATGTGAATTCCTAAAACGCGAATTGGAATATTTAGGACACTTAGTGACAGCAAACGGAGTAAAACCTAACCCTGAAAAGATAGACGCAGTAAAGAACTTCAAACTACCCAAAAATCCTACGGATGTAAAATCGTTCCTTGGGTTAGCCGGATGCTATAGAAAATTTATTAAGAATTTCTCGAAAATTGCCAAACCGTTAACGGAACTAACTAAGAAAGACATGCAATTCCACTGGACTGACAAAACACAACTTAACTTTGATACATTAAAAGAAAGACTATGCCAAGCACCAGTACTAAAATACCCCGACTATACGAAAACATTTACGTTAACAACGGACGCCAGTAATGAAGGTCTAGGAGCCATCCTTTCACAAGACGGACACCCTTGTTGCTTCATTTCAAGGACATTAAACCCCCCTGAACGAAATTATACTACGACGGAAAAAGAATTATTGGCCATCGTTTGGGCAGTTAGAAGATTTAGGCAATATTTATTAGGCCGCAAATTCAAAATTCAAACAGACCACCAAGCCCTTAAATGGCTGCACAACTGCAAGGACCCCTCTAGTCGATTGATTCGATGGAGATTGAGATTAGAGGAATACGAATACGATATAGAGTACGTAAAAGGAAAGGAAAACGTAGCCGCTGACACCCTATCCAGAGTACACGCGATAACACAAACTGACGTTTTATTAAGACAATTCAGAGACTAGGAAAAATCAGAAGAAATACCAAAATTATTGAAACTAACATCTAACAAAGACAACTTTTTCCAATTAACAAAACCATATCTGGGCCCATATGACGAAACCGTATGGTTACAGAAAATATCAGACATACTTAAAACAAATAGAAAGATAGGAATAGGAGACAATAACTTAAACGCACAAGACAAAGCACACATAAAAAGATTTCTTTTATTTTTCAATGACCAACGCGACGACATAGAATTTGCTTACGAACCAATACAGAGTTTAAGCGAAGAGGAAATAGAACAAGTACTAAAAGAAAATCATGACTTGGTAGGACATCCCGGAATACAAAAGACGTACGACAGAATCCGAGGCAAATATCATATCCCACACCTAATAGACAGAATAAAAAGCAGAATAGGAACTTGCGCGACATGTCAAACATCAAAGACTACTCGGATAAGAGGAAAGGAGGAACCACAGATAACCGACACCCCGTTAGAATCTAACGACAAAATCGCTATGGATGTGATAGGCCCGTTGAAAAAGACCAAGATAGGAAACCAATACATTCTCTCTATACACGATGAACTAACCAAATATTTAATACTTGTGCCCCTAAAAACACAACAGACCCAATCAATCTGGAATGCTTTATTGAATCATTACATTTATATATTCTCCGCACCGAAACGTATATTAACTGACAGAGGACAAAGTTTCATTAGCGAGCTAATGCAACGATACGAAGAAGCATTTAGGATCAAACACATAAAAAATACCTCATTCCATCCACAATCCAACGGAAGCCTAGAACGAACACATGCTGTAATATCCGACATGTTAAAAGCTATACAAAACGATAATGAAACAGAATGGGATCAAAACCTAAATTTTGTGTGTCTAGCATATAACACTATGGTTCATGATGCCACTGGATATACCCCTTTCGAACTAACATTTGGACACAAGGCCAATCTCCCATCTACCATATCCCAAAATCCGTAAAGAACATACGCTGATGAGGTCAGCTTCAGGAAACGAGAATGGGATGCCAAGCTACTTAAAGCCAGGGAAACTCTAATGAAGAGTAAACAAAGATACCAAAGAGATCAAAGAAAAAAAATTATTAAACCTCAATCCATTTTTAGAGAAGAAGATTTAATATTAGTTCATAATGATCATAAAAAACACAAGTTAGATACTGAATGGCTAGGGCCATACACCATTGAAAAAGTAAAAACCCCTTATTACGAAATAATGGTGAATGACTCGATTAGGAAAATACATGGTAATCGTATTAAACCTTATTTTCCAGGACGGTCTTCACCTTCTCCATAAGTAGCAGTTATGCACTTTGTTTTTGTTTTGTCTTGTTGATTAAGACAAAGACGAAAACACACTTTTTAGCCAATTAGCCTCCATAAAACAATCCTGAAGAAACACTGAGATTTTGGAGGACCAAAATCAATCTAAGAAGGGAGGTATGTAACGTAAATCACATCAGAGACCAGGACACACACATACCGCGGGCAGGATGGTGTCCCTGTCGGCATAATTCGAACCCGATGGACCGACGAGAGAAACACATGGCGACCTTGGCGACAATGTATATTGGCGGAGTACCTGAGGATTCATTTATGGCCTAACGGTCCTTCCACCAAATGTTCCAGAAGCGTAGCAACGGTCACGTACGCCTACAGGGTAGTGGGGATAATGAGAGAACAGATGACCGAATGTAAAAAGATTGTAAGAGACTGACTCTCGTACGGACACGGCTAGAGCTCGGAAGTGTCTTATACTTGTATAAACCAAGTGAAAATAAAGTCTTCTTCTTCCTTATAAAATTTCTCTATATTTTTACGTGACACTAGCGGGAAGCGTCGTCCATGGAAAAATAGATTTCACCTATCATCCCGTAGTTGGAACAAAGACTGTTTGCCTGTTTAGGACTGTTAAGGACTTTAATTAACTAAATCTTAAGGTTTATAATGGGTCCTCAGGCTAGCTAAACATATACTGTTGAGATGCGTTGACATCTGGCAATCATCTTATCCGACGGATAGAGTCTGCGTGTGGCGAGACACGGGACAGAAACCGTTGGAATCTTTACTGTCACGTGCCGCTACGATTATTTCATTTAAGGACAGCTATAGAATTACTCCATGCCTTTATTAGACAAAACGTTCATCCCTTGACCGCGGCTACGTTCGGTGACTGGTTGTCGCCTCGAGGACAAGTGCAGTATCACAAGTTTCGAACAATTACAATCGGACTGGATGGCTACAATTGTTGAATTACAGCTATGGTAGAATCTAGATTACAATGTTACGGGATTTTCCCAAAATTTCAAACGGAAGGTTCCTTTGTTCTTTCATCTCCGACTTATATTTATGCTTGATCTGTCTGGGACCAGTCTGGATATAGCGCAAACTGGCTGGCAAACGATGTATTTGGCAAGAAATGTGGAGTACCAGGCACATCGAATTGTCGACATATCAGCAACAGCAACGGAGATACGTGGAGTGGAATATTTGAGTCTGAATCTGCAAAACAACAATTACACTGCATATAACAGAGACCAGAGTCGATGTTCTGGCGCGCAACACATCTGCACTCCATCCCGCGCGGCTTGGCATCCAACGGTCCACGTGCCATCCTTCGAATCCTCCATAGGCCCAAGGACCCATCATAAAGCCGAAGTCCCAACTGCATTGTTCGCACATATGGTCTAAGTCAATCTGTTTGCCCGAAAAGACTTTCTAATTATAGAAGTGTTTTCGGTCGGTTTTTAGAAAGGTCCTTGGGTTTTTTACGCCCTCTTAAGAATTACGGAGAAGGCGGGTATTGGCCTAACGAAAAAAGCGGACATCTACCTAACGAAAAATCTGAGATTTCCCATAAACAATGTCGCCTAGGACCCACGTTGGTAGGAGGCTTCTTCCTCCTCTCTTCCTTTCTAACATTAGTCATAACCAATCGGCATCGCGGATCATTGCCCTCACTTTCCTAACTAACAATGTAATCAACGAATCCGCGTTCTTCGCTCAAAGGGCACACCAATACCGAGCTTCGTACTCACATCAGAATAAACTTTAGAGTTACATCATCTCTCACGGTGACTAGAGTTCCTGCAATCCCTATAACTCTTACCGTTCCTATATCTCTCAGAGTTCCATCGTATCTCGCGGTGACTAAAGTTCCTGCAATCCCTATAACTCTCACCGTTCCTATATCTCTAAGAGCCTCCTATTTCTCTCACAATATCCAGAAGTCCGACAGCTCCTACAGCTCTCACGGACCTAGAGCTCCTATAGCTCACACTCTCATCAAAGAATAATCCATTTCTTCGTTATCTGTATCTTAAGCAACGGCGTTCTTACTCAGTGCGATTGTATAAATCGTTGGAAATACATATATTTTTTATAACTTTGTGACTCCCAGTGTTATACCACAACGACTACACCTATTATCCTAAGCGAAATACGGGGATCGAATTATCCGTGGAGTCGATTATTCCAATCGTAACGGGAATTTACGACTCCCATTGACGCGTATTCAAACGACCGCGTCTCCCCGCGATAGCTCGAAAATACAGTCGACATAGCGCAAACCGAATAAGTACTGTAGTATCGTGGACAAAAGGCCTAAGATATCGGCCGAACCGTATACAATGTTGCGAGAACCGCGGTGTCGTTGGGTACAGCAATGTATCGTCGATCTTTTCAACTGAACAGTTTCGTCTAAAAGGCCTACGTGACCCTGGTCACGAGCGCTTTCGGGACACGTGCGCTATAGGGCGGGGAAAAAAACAAAACAGACGCTAAAGACAATGTCAGTTAAGACGCAGGCGAGAACGAACGCAAAAGGCGCGCAGTATGAGTTGAGAAGCGAGAGCGTGCGAGTGCAGATGCCGAAGACGAGAGTTGTAGAGTTGCTAGCGTTGTAGAGAGATCGAGTTGTTAGTTATAGAGTTGCGAGAGTGATTTGAACGGAATAAGACTTTTGTGTTTTAGTTCAAGTTGAACATTTATCGTTCTCTGTCCAATTAATCTCTGTTATTTTTATTAATCTTAATAAATAGCATTAGGAGAATTTTACAAATCTAAATCATCCTAATCCCATCCTTTTTCGATACTACAAATTGGGGGCTCGAGCCGGGATTGAAACCAGACAGAGAACGACACGTTTAACGGAACTAATTGTGCTGAAAAAAAAAGAGTTGAAAATGGCAAATTGTGAAGAGGAACAGTTTTCGACTGAAGAGGTTTCGACGCTGGAGGAGCTAAGAAATAAGCTCGCAAGTCTGAATCTGCCGATATCAGGTTCGAAGTCAGTGCTGATGGCCAGGCTGAACCGAGTGTATAAGGCTGGTCAATCAACTTCGAAGGAATCGAAGCGCGATGAGGAATCGGTAAATCAGCGAAACCTAAGGAGTGGGCAGAGAGCTGAGCGCGATCAGGATGGAGACGAAGACCTCGAGAAGCTGAGGACGAAGGAGTTGAGAGCGCGCCTCGCTAGCTTGGGGTTAAAGGTCACAGGGAGAAAATCTGAACTACGCGCACGGCTACAGGCGGCCCTGGAAGGAGACAACGTATCGTCGGAAGAAGAAAGCGACGACGAAAGTGACGATGAAGAAGATAGGAAAGAGGTAATAAAACATAAGAGAGGTACGCGAGCGATGTGCTCGGACCGCGATGAACATCGCCAAAAGGCAGGTACCGTCTCGGTATTAAGCTTTAAAGACGTCGAAGACGCATTAGAATTGTTTAGCGGCGACAAAGGTGAAAACGTGGAGCGATGGTTCGAATCATTCGAAGAAGTCGCGGACACGTGTATGTGGTCCGACGGTCAGAAGGCAGTCTACGCGAGGAAGCTGCTGAGGGGATCGGCGAAAATATTCGCAAACTTCGAGTGCCATGCCAGGACTTGGCATGAGCTGAAGAAGGGACTAATCAAAGAGTTCTCCAGAAAGTCCAACAGTAGGCAAGTACACCAAAAGCTTAGTGGGACGAGAAAGAAAAGCGACGAGGCGTGCTTAGCCTACATGTATCGCATGCTGGAAATAGCCAGTCATGCCGATATAGAGGAAGAAGTCAAAGTAGAGTACATCATAGACGGGATAATAGACGAAGAGGTCCATAAATCTATGCTGTATGGTGCTGCATCCATCAAGGAGCTAAGGAAGAGGCTAATCGCGTACGAGGAGCAGAAGAGCCGAAGGACGAAGTCGGTTGCGAAGCCGGCCAGAGTTGAGAGAAACAACAGTCCCAGTCAAGGTGGAAGTGCGAGAAAGACGCGTTGCTACAACTGCGGTGATGAAGAACATGTGTGTGCAGAGTGCCCGAACAAGTCGAAGGGACCTAAATGTTTCAAGTGTAGAGAGTACGGACACATCGCATCGAAGTGCGACAATCTGAGCGAGTCCATTAAAGAGGTTGGTAGTGTGTTTCGATTGTTACCGACGAAGCGTGGTAAAGACGTGAAGATCGGAAATTGCGAACTGAGCGCGTTGATAGATACCGGTAGCGAATTAACCCTGATGCGGGCGGATCAGCATGCCAAAATTGGAGCGCCCAAATTAATTCGGGAAATTATCGAGTTTCACAGTATCGGGTCTAAGAGAAATTTTACGCTCGGCAAATTTCCGACAGATATTATTATAGACGGTGAATTGTATCATATAACGATACACGTAGTTCCGAACACTGCGATGCAACACTCGTTGTTGATAGGTACAGACTTCTTGGATACCGTCGAGATAAGCATGAAGAGGGGAGATATCTCCATTCATAGAATAAAAAATGAGAATTCCGATGGGTTTCCAGAGGTCCTTAAAGTAGACATAGAGACAGAAACGCGTGAAGTGGATCTATCTCGTGTTGAGAACGTGCAACATAAGCAGGCAGTTGCAGTTCCCACGAGTGCTTGTCTCAAGGATACCGTCGTAATGAACAAAATTTCGTTAGATGAATCGGTTGCGGCGAACATAACCGCAGTAGCGTCGGGTGGAAACGATACGGACGGTTGCGATCAAGTTTTTGTAGGATGCATCGAGCATCGCGCGAATTGTAGAGTTGTACAAACAAATTCTGTCGCGAATTCTACGAAGCGAAACAAAAGCAAGAATAAGGCGGCTGCAAGAGAATTTGAGGTAGTGCGAAGACGAGCTATCAACGCGACCTCTTGTCGGCGAAGGGCGTTCAACAAGAGACGCAAGAAGGCGACAATCTACAAAACAGGAGATCTGGTGGCGATCGAGAGGACGCAAGGCGGTCCTGGGTTAAAGCTGCATTCAAAGTTCCTTGGGCCGTACCGTGTGGTGAAAGTCCTGCGAAATGACCGTTACGTAGTGCAACGAGAAGGCGAACACGAGGGACCGCGCACGACTTCCACCGCAGCCGACCACATGAAGTGGTGGAACATTGGTGTTAGTGATGATAGTGAGAACAGTGATGAGCACATCTGAGGGCAGATGTGATTTGTCAGGAATGGCCGAGTGTAGTATCGTGGACAAAAGGCCTAAGATATCGGCCGAACCGTATACAATGTTGCGAGAACCGCGGTGTCGTTGGGTACAGCAATGTATCGTCGATCTTTTCAACTGAACAGTTTCGTCTAAAAGGCCTACGTGACCCTGGTCACGAGCGCTTTCGGGACACGTGCGCTATAGGGCGGGGAAAAAAACAAAACAGACGCTAAAGACAATGTCAGTTAAGACGCAGGCGAGAACGAACGCAAAAGGCGCGCAGTATGAGTTGAGAAGCGAGAGCGTGCGAGTGCAGATGCCGAAGACGAGAGTTGTAGAGTTGCTAGCGTTGTAGAGAGATCGAGTTGTTAGTTATAGAGTTGCGAGAGTGATTTGAACGGAATAAGACTTTTGTGTTTTAGTTCAAGTTGAACATTTATCGTTCTCTGTCCAATTAATCTCTGTTATTTTTATTAATCTTAATAAATAGCATTAGGAGAATTTTACAAATCTAAATCATCCTAATCCCATCCTTTTTCGATACTACAGTACTGTATTTGGCTGTAATTGTGGAGTATAGCGCGCATCGCATTTGCGATATGTATCCAATAGCAGCGCTGATACGTTGGTTTGAACATTTAGGCATGAATATGCAAAGCAGCAATTACGCTGAATCTGTCAGTGACCAGAGAAGACGTAAGACAGAAGAGATGATAGCATCGGAAGATGTGCTCTGTGCTCACCAGCAAATCAGGAGCATAACGCTCACCGAATTGTCGTCATATCTGCCATAGAAACGAAGATACGTTGCTTTCGATATTCAAGCATGAATATGCTAAACTGCTACTATGGTGTATTTGACAGGGACAAGAGTGAACAAAACGCTAACCTACTGATGTGCGCTGTATATGACATCAGTTGTCAAATATAACGCGCAGCGAATTGTCTGTAAGTGTGCCATAGAAACGGAGATTAGTTGGTTGGAATATTTAATACTGAATATGTAAAGCTGCAAGTACGCAGGGTTCGGCTGGGTCCCGATTTTACATGCATCAAACGGAATAACGTGCACTGTGTTTGGCAGCAAATTTGGAGTATAACGAGCCTCTAATTGTAGCCATATGTGCCATAGAATCGGAGATACGTCGGTTTGAATACTTAATCCTGAATATACGAAACTGCAACTACGCTGGATCTGGCTGGGTCCAGATTTTACATAGCGTAAACCGGATGATGTGCACTGTACTTGGCATCAGATGTGGAATATAACGCGCATCGCATGGCCAATGTTTCCGGAAAACAAGCGGAGATACTGTAAAATTCGAGCTATCGCGGGGGACGCGGTCGTTAGAATACGCGTCAACGGGAGTCGTAAATTCCCGTTACGATTAGAATAATCGACACCACGAATAGTTCGATCCCCGTATTTCGGTTAGGATAATCGGGGTGGTTAATGCGGTATAACACTGGGAGTCAGAGTTATAAGAATGTATATTTCCAACAATTAGTCTACACGATTGAAAAGATATAAACAATTAACAACTTTATCGCACGCAGATAGTATAGATGCATACAATATAGAGCCGGGCTCTTACAATTGAACTTAGTCTCTTGGTGGACGTAGCACGAGATGATGCTGTATAGAATAAGCGAATGTTCGGCTAAGTCGCGGATCGACTTGAATTGCCGTTCAGTTCTCAGTTGGATCTTAGGCGTTAGAATTTCGACCCCTTGGTCGCTCTTGCGTTGAGATGGAAGAAGGTTCAGTGTGGGTGTGCCCTTTTGCATGACGAACGCGGATTCGTTGTTCACACATTTCGTTAAGAAAAGTGAGGGTAACGATCCGCGATGTCGATTGGTTATGCCCTCCGCTGATGCTTGAAGGGATGGGTAGAAAGCCTCCTACCATCGTGGTTGATAGGTGACCTTGTTCATGGAAAAACCTGATTGTTTTATTAGCTAGACATTCGATTCTTCCCGATGGGAGCGTGTTCGCTTTCTCCGTATTTTTTCAGCGCGCCTAATAAACCCAAGGACCTCTCTAAAAACCAGATGTGCTTCGAACATATTTTGGCTTAAGAAATTCTTCAGGACAAAGGGATTGACTGAAGACGCCTGTTGATACAATACAGTGACAGCGAAAAAATATATTGGGCCCTTAGGTTTATTGAGGGTCGAAGTGACGTTACGCAGGCCGCTGGCTGTCCGGTCGCGAGGGCTGGCATGCAGATGTTTAGGCGACGTAACATCCTCCCCCCGTTGAGAGGGCACCGATCAAAGTCTGGCTGTGGAGTCAGGTGCGTCGTTGGCGAGACTCCTTCGCTCTGTGTGGGTGGTCGGACTCGTCTGAATCTGGGTGAATGGGTAAGGGGACCAATCTTTTGACGCCACGATCCAGGGTAGCTGTTGCCGTCTGCACGGTAGCGGTCCGTATGATTCCGTCGACTCCTGGATGGACCTTGATCACACGGCCCAAAGGCCATTGCATGGATGGTACGTTATCCTCCCTGAGGACTACTACGGTGTCTACTCGGATGTCGTGACTGCCCTTGCTCCATTTATTTCGGATGTTCAGCTCGTTCAGGTATTCTCGATGCCAGCGGCGCCAGAAATGTTGTTTGACCCTTTGAATATGTTGCCAGCTGGAGAGACGATTGGATGGAGTGTCCCGGAAATCTCGTTCTCGAAAGCTTGTTAGTGCATCTCCGATGAGGAAGTGACCGGGAGTAAGGACAAGAAGATCGTTTGGGTCAGATGATATTGGAGTCAGAGGACGGGAGTTGAGGATAGACTCGATTTCAATGATCAGTGTGTTCAAATTTTCGTATGTTAAGAGCTCGTTGCCTGCGACATGTCTGAGATGTCGTTTGAAGGACTTCACCGCAGCCTCCCACAGCCCGCCGAAGTGAGGTGAGTTGAGAGGAATGAAGTGCCATTCGATTCGTCGATCGGCTAAAAAGGACTGAATCTTTACCTTATGATCGTCGGACTGCAGGAGGTTTCGGAGCTCTCGTAATTCATTGTTGGCGCCAACGAAGTTGGTGCCGTTGTCAGAATAAATTGTTACACAGAATCCTCGGCGAGCGATGAATCTTCGCAGAGCAGCAATGAAGGCCTCGCTAGTGAGATCGGTGACCAGCTCGAGGTGGACTGCTTTAACTGCAAGGCATACGAAGATTGCTACATATACCTTGATTTTTCGTCGGTTGCGATCCTTCCGTTCCTTGATGTAGAACGGTCCGCAACAATCGATTCCGACGTTGGTAAATGGACGAGATTCCGTTATCCGTGCCGCTGGAAGATCGCCCATTACGTATTCTACTGGAAGTGGGTTGGCTCGGCAGCAACGTACGCACTTCTTCAGCGTGCTCCAAACTTGACTACGGCCGTCGATAGGCCAGTAAGATCTCCTTAAGGCATATAAGGTAGCTTGAGTTCCGGAGTGGAGATTTAGGAGGTGTTCATGCTCGATTATGAGTGCTGTAACTGAGGATTTGGGTAGAATGATTGGGTGTTTCTGAGTGAAGGGCATTGGTGAATGACTGAGTCGGCCTCCGACTCGCAGTATCTCGTCCTTGTCCAAAAATGGACTGAGTCGTTGCAGCTTCCCCTTCACTGCAGCATTTCGATCTGTGCGGAGAGTACGTATTTCATCTGGAAAATAACAGAGTTGTAACAATTTGACCAATTTGTTATGCGCATCGGTTAAATCATGTGTGGTTAGAGGTCCTCCCCGATCCTGTTTTTGCCTCCATCTGAGGCAACGAGCGGCAATTCTTATCAGCTTGGGCCAAGAAGAATATCTCTCCAGTAGACTGTGGTCAGGCGGAGTCACGGACAGACATGTTGCCTTCTTTTGCTCTGGTATTTCGTCTAATGATACTGGGTTCCACGACGGCCAGTATTTTTCAGGTTGTTGGAGCCATTCTGGTCCATGTTGCCAAATGCTAGTTCGCAGGAAGTCTTGGGGTGATTGGCCTCAAGATATGAGATCTGCAGGGTTATCGGTAGTGGGAATGTGGCGCCAATCTGAGGTGTGAGTCCTTTGTTGAATCTCTGTCACACGATTGGCGACGAAGGTTTTCAGCGTGTGAGGTGATGTATTAATCCAGTGTAGAACGATTGTAGAATCAGTCCAGTAAACGGTCCGAGAAATGTTGCTTGGTAACGCTTGAAGGACTGTAGTGGCCAATGACGCGAGAAGAAGTGCTCCACTCAGTTCCAGCCTTGGAATGGTCTGTGATTTGAGTGGAGCCACCTTTGACCTTGCAGTGAGGAGTCGTGTCCAAACATGACCATCCGGAGCGATGGTGCGAAGGTAGACGCATGCCCCATACGCCCTTTCGCTGGCGTCGCAGAATCCGTGTAATTCAATTTCCGCTGCAGTCTTGATTATAGTTTTACGTGGAAACTTCACGTTGTTTAGCAAAGGTAGCTGTGAATAGTATTTGCTCCATTCTGTGTGTACGTCAGCCGGAAGAGATTCGTCCCAGTCGAGTTTTAAAGTCCAAAGTCGTTGGAGCAACATCTTAGCGCGAACGATCACTGGTGCCAGTAATCCAAGAGGGTCGTAGATCTTGGCAATTTCGGAGCTGATTGTTCTCTTCGTAATTCGAGAGGCGGTAGGATTGATTTTGACGGAATATAGGATCGAATCGTCAAAGGAATTCCAAACAACACCCAGAGTCTTGAAAGTTTGCGATTCGCCTAGTAGCAGCTTATCGTTTATGTCCTGCTCGGAAAGTCCTCGTAGCAGTTCCCGGTCGTTCGCTGCCCATTTTCGGATGTTTAAGCCGGCTAGTTTAAGCAATTCTATGAGCTCCGTTCTCAGTAGTTGTGCCTCGTTCTTTGTATCGGCTCCTGTGAGAACATCGTCGACGTAGAAGTCTCGCTGTAAGACCGTCGCTGCTCGTGGGTATCGATGTCCCTCGTCGTCTGCCAGTTGTTTGAGGCACCGAATGGCTAGATAGGGGGCCGCTGACAGCCCGAATGTCACTGTGTTAAGTTGATAGGTGTCAACTTCTCCGTCCGAGTTGCGCCACAAGATTTGTTGGAATTTCCGATCCTCTGGACGGACAAGAAACTGTCGATACATCTTTTCGATATCGCCTGTAATGACATACTGATGAAAACGAAATCTTAAAAGGATGAGAAATATGTCGTCTTGTAGTTTCGGTCCCGTGTGAAGTACGTCGTTTAATGAAACTCCGGTGGTGGTTGGTGCAGATCCGTCAAACACAACTCGGAGTTTTGTAGTCCGGCTGGATTCCTTGATCACGCCGTGATGTGGCAGAAAATATCCGTCGTCCGTGCAGTGGTCCGGGGTGATCTTCGTCATATGTCCTAATTCCAGGTATTCTTGTATTACGGCGTGATAGTCGGCTTCGAATTGTTTGTCTCGTTGGAATCGACGGCAGAGGGAGGTGAGTCGCTTCATTGCCATGGCTTTCGAAGATCCAAGCGGAGGAGTTGTTTCGTTGAATGGGAGAGCGACAACGTATCGCCCTTCGTTGCTGCGTTGAACGTGATTTCGAAAGTGCTCCTCGCACTGTCGTTCCGATTCCGAAAGTCGTGCGGTGGACGGTCCCTCGTCGATTTCCCAAAAACGGGCGAGGTCCGCCTGTAAAGCCGTCGTGGAGGTGTGAAATGCGTATGCTAATGATTGTGAGGTTGGGCTCCCCCCGATGACCCATCCGAATCTCGTCTTTTGCAGACGCAAGTCGGGCCCGTTTGCTTGACTGATATCAAGTTGGCCGACACAGAATGATGCTAGTGTTGGTCCGGCGCTCAACAATATTTCGATCGGAGCAGGTCTATGGAATCTTGGATCGGCTAATTGGAGATTCCTAGGTATCTGTATCGTTGAGCGATCCACGGGTTGGTTTGGGACCCAAGACGCGATAGTCGGTATGATCAGAAACGTCAAGTTGCGTTTGTATGTGCCGTCAATAGAGGTGATCGTGGCCGTGATGTAGCGTTTCAAGGTCGTCGATAACGTATTGAGTGCTCCGATCGGGACCGAACATTTCTGTTGATTGAGTTTTAATGAGTTAGCGAGCCTTTCGGTGATAAAGTTCATGCTAGAGCCGGTGTCTAGCAGAGCTCTACAACGAACTGGTTGAATTTCATTGTTCAAGATGTTGACCTGCGCTGTGACTAACAAGTCGTGTTGCAATGGCTCAAAAGGAAGCGGGGTCGATGAGTCCGTTTTCTGTGGTTCGGTCCCTAACAGGCTCGTCTGATGACGTCATTGTTTTCCTTGTCGTTTAGGACTGGACGATATGGTCGATCCCGATGCCGCCGATCGCGGTGACCGAGATTCGCGTGTCGGGGATGTTCGCGGAGACGTTCGGGGAGACTCTCGGCGAGAATTTCGGCGAGAATACCGGCGAGACGCTCGGGTGGGGGAAGATGAGCGTCTCGAACGATGTGACGGACGCGGGGACGGTGAACTGGGCGAAGATCGACCGCTGGATGATCGGTCGCTCGACGATCGACCGCTCGATGTTCGGTCGACACGTGTTCGTGTTTTGCTATGCCCCTGGTCTTGATGCAGATACGTGTGATGTCGCTGTCTACAGATGCGACATGATCCCGCGGAGCATTGAGTGAGAGCGTGTCCCTTGCCTAAACAGTTGGTACAGAGCGACGCCCCTTTGGCGATTTCCAGGCGTTCTTTGGGCGTCTTCGTTTTGGAGGCATGGCAATTCCATAATTCGTGTTGTTCGTGGCAGTCCGGACACAACAACGTATTATGTGTAGTTACGAATGTATAACTTCGCGGCGCGTCCTGTCGCCTACGTTCGTGTTGCTCGGACGCCCCCTTTTTGACGGTTAATGATGAGCACGCTCTATCGCTATGCGTCCGTGTTTTTAGAAAATCTACTAAATGCGTATATGGCGGCAATTTCTTGTCCGGTAGGGTATGCTGCCATTCGCGAACGACGGCTGAGGGTAGCTTCGACGTGACAAGCTTTATGAGAATGGCGTTTGACATGACTGGGTCCCCGAGTCTTTCTAACGCTTGGAGATGTACCTTGACTGTCTCGATAAGATCGTCTATAGCTTCGGGTGTTTCTTTAGTTATTTTGGGATAGTCGAAAATCAAGTCCCAGTGACGCATGCAGATCTGACGGTGGCAGTCGAATTTTTCCCTAAGAGCGTCCATGGCGATTGCGTAATTTGCGTCGGTGATGGGTAATGACTGTATGCTTCGCGCGGCCCGGCCGGTCAGGGCTGTTCGGAGATGATGAAATTTCTGAACCGGTGCTAAATTTTCGTTTCTATCTATCGCTGATGAGAAGGCATCGTAAAACGACTGCCAATCCTCGAGGGCGCCATCAAATGTAGGTATGCGAACCTCCGGTAGTTTAAGCGACGCGGACTCGCGGCCGACGGCTGATTCGCCGTTTGTCGACTGTGACGGCGTACTTCGTCGTGTATTAATTAATTGTTTGGCTACTCGGCATTGCAGCCCTTCGTATTCTTCCGCTAGCTCACTGCCGCGCGCGATCTCTCCCTCGTCTAAAGTTACGATCTGGTGTTGTAATGCACGGATTTCCTTCTCGAAGGTTTCTAGACGTTCTTTAATGTGAAGCAAGACGACCTCGTCCGGACAGCCTGATTGTTCCATGTCTTCCAGTTTTTTTGCGAGGCGTGTAAACTGGGCGCTACAGTAGCCCCGGCGACGACGCAAGTTGGCGAGCTCGTCTCCGGTTGCCATTATTTTTTATGTAATTGATAGTGGAATCGTTTGGACTTACTTCTGTTGGCGATTGTCCACCTTGCGGTAGGAGGATGTGTGGTTGCTTTTCAACAACCGAATTATACCTCTTCAAATGTGCCGACCCTTAACGTTACTGACCTCGCTGGGGTGGTAACGCCTTCCGCCGCTGTTGGACTCACGTGGCACTGTATGAGAGTGGGTGTCACTGGCGTGCACTTTTCACTTGACACAGGATCCGGCTCGAAGGACCATGTAAAATTCGAGCTATCGCGGGGAGACGCGGTCGTTAGAATACGCGTCAACGGGAGTCGTAAATTCCCGTTACGATTAGAATAATCGACACCACGAATAGTTCGATCCCCGTATTTCGGTTAGGATAATCGGGGTGGTTAATGCGGTATAACACTGGGAGTCAGAGTTATAAGAATGTATATTTCCAACAATTAGTCTACACGATTGAAAAGATATAAACAATTAACAACTTTATCGCACGCAGATAGTACAGATGCATACAATATAGAGCCGGGCTCTTACAATTGAACTTAGTCTCTTGGTGGACGTAGCACGAGATGATGCTGTATAGAATAAGCGAATGTTCGGCTAAGTCGCGGATCGACTTGAATTGCCGTTCAGTTCTCAGTTGGATCTTAGGCGTTAGAATTTCGACCCCTTGGTCGCTCTTGCGTTGAGATGGAAGAAGGTTCAGTGTGGGTGTGCCCTTTTGCATGACGAACGCGGATTCGTTGTTCACACTTTTCGTTAAGAAAAGTGAGGGTAACGATCCGCGATGTCGATTGGTTATGCCCTCCGCTGATGCTTGAAGGGATGGGCAGAAAGCCTCCTACCATCGTGGTTGATAGGTGACCTTGTTCATGGAAAAACCTGATTGTTTTATTAGCTAGACATTCGATTCTTCCCGATGGGAGCGTGTTCGCTTTCTCCGTATTTTTTCAGCGCGACTAATAAACCCAAGGACCTCTCTAAAAACCAGATGTGCTTCGAACATATTTTGGCTTAAGAAATTCTTCAGGACAAAGGGATTGACTGAAGACGCCTGTTGATACAATACAGTGACAGCGAAAAAATATATTGGGCCCTTAGGTTTATTGAGGGTCGAAGTGACGTTACGCAGGTCGCTGGCTGTCCGGTCGCGAGGGCTGGCATGCAGATGTTTAGGCGACGTAACAGATACCTTGATGCGAATATGTAAGAATTAATATCCAAAACTGCAATTTCGATGGATTTCTCCGAGTCCAGTCTTGACAGTGTGCAAACGGGCTGATGTGTGCTGTATTTGGCAGCAAATGTGCAGTATTACGTACATCCTGTTGTCGACGTACCTACAATGGATACGGAGATACTTTCACTTGAATAACAAGGCTTGAATATGCAAAACTACAAATACGCTGGATTTGACTCGGTCCGGATTTAACACGGCTTAAACCAGATGAAGCGATCTGCGTATGGCAGTCAATGTGGAATATAACGCGCATCGTATTGTCGACATATGTGCTATTGAATCGGAGTAACGTTGATTTGAATATTTAAGCCCGAACATACAAAATTGCATTTGGGCTGGATTGTGCAGGGACCAGAGTTGACACAGCGCAAACGAGCTGATGAGCAATGAAACTACAGCAAATGCGTAGTACAAGGGTTATGGAATTGTCGACATATGTGCAAAAGAAGCGGCGAATCTTTGAATGCAATATTTAAGCATTAACAACAAAAACTACAATTACGCTGGATTTTACAGGGTCCAGAGTTGACATAGCACAGACCGGCTGATTTGGCATCATACGTGGAGTATTCTGCGCATCGAATAGGCGACATAGAAACCAAGATACGTTCATTTGAATATGTAATATTTGAATATTTCGCCTGAAAATGCATAATTGCGTATACGCTGAGTTTGGCTGCGCCCACACGTTACATAACTCAAACCAGATAATATACATTGTGTTTGGCAGCAAAAGTGGCGTATATCGCGCATCGAATTGTCGGCATATCTGCAATGCAAACGGCGATACGGTGATTTGAATAATTAATCATGAATATGCAAAGCAGCAATTTCGCTGGGTTTGACAGAGACCGGAGTTGACATGGTACAAACCAGCAGATGTGCGGTGCACATGACATCGGATGTGAAATGTAACGGGCATCGCTTTGTCGCCATATGTGCAATAGAAACGGAGATACATTCATTTGAATATGTTAACCTTAATTTGTAAAACTGCAATTACGCTTGATATGTCGAGGACCAGAGATGATATAATAGCACGAGCCAGCTGATGTGAGCTGTATTTGGCAGGCAATGAGGAGTATATCTCGCATCTAATTGACGACAAATCTGCAATTGCAGCGATGATACATTGTAGTTAATATTCAATAATGGGCCTATTACGATACAGATAGTATTAGCGTGACTGAAACACATTGCCGTCTCAGTAAAACCATTTCATTTCAAGCTTCGCGCTACAGTTCTGAATCCGGACAAGACCGTTTCAAGTTCTCGCAAGAGCAAGCAGTCAAATTAAGGTACTTACACGAGTTAGAGTCTAATACATTTTATTGGTCCAACATCGATGGGGCGATCTCGCATCGAAATTTTCAGAGGACCGCGTAACCTTCCAACGACGACCGCCGTACGAGCAGCGGATAAACTTATTTCGTGCCTTAGGTTGCCCTCACCACGTCCTCTACTTCTTGATTCTTGGTTGGTAGCTTTAGCGGCTGCAGGTCCGAGAAATTGCATCTTGACCCGCTTTCTCGTATGTCGCATGTGACGTCTCACTTTCCGCCGTAGACACTTGTCGGATCTACAAACGTTGAACCCTTTGCGCGAGACAAGCGCGGCGCTCTGCAGGGACGAGGGATCCAATTTTCGAAGTATCAAGTGCGATACCTCCAGTGGTAGTTCGGAAATGATATCTACCTTACTTGGCACGAACAAACCAACGACGCGTAGTAGAGATCTAAAGCATTCCATGTTGCTTCTACTGTTGCGCGAGCACGACTGACGGTCTGGCTAAGAGTGGAGGCTTATATATGTGCTGTTCGTCACGGTGCACTGCGAGTTCCGGTTCCGGGTGAGAGTGCTGGTCAGGCAGAATCGATGGTATGTGCATGTATTTTCAGTTACATCGGGTTCACATTATGATTAGAGTTAGAGGCGCGAAACGGATCTTCATTTGGTTTAGACGTTGTAGTTATGCAATAGAGCAGATATTTACTAGTGTAAATTTGATTGTTATATAATTTGACAAGTAGTCGTGGTAATTAGGTACTCGAGAAGCTAATGACAATGATCCTGGGTTCAATAACAAAGCCGCGGTCAACGGGATAACAGAATTCGTTTTCATCCTGATTCCAAGTTGTACCATACTTCCTTATCTACGGTATAGTTAGGACTGAACAAACTCGTTGTCAAAACATAGAATATCCACCGAGTGTTAAGGCTCTTTGTAACTGGCTAATGTGACCTCACGAGAGAATGATTTTCCGGCACGATGATGCTGCAGAGGAAAACTATGATGGGTGTGTCTAAGGGCACCAGAACATCGGATACGTGGAGAAATGACTTCGCTCGGAAAGAGATTGAAAGTGACGTTACTGTTAATTGGACAATTTCCATGTTGATGTTTAGAGAAAGATGCTAGTAGCCCTTGAGGGAACCTTGCTAGCGGGAAGCGTCGTCCGTGGAAAAATAGATTTCACCTATCATCCCGTAGTTGAAACAAAGACTGTTTGCCTGTTTAGGACTGTTAAGGACTTTAATTAACTAAATCTTAAGGTTTATAATGGGTCCTCAGGCTAGCTAAACATATACTGTTGAGATGCGTTGACATCTGGCAATCATCTTATCCGACGGATAGAGTCTGCGTGTGGCGAGTCACGGGACAGAAACCGTTGGAATGTTTACTGTCACGTGCCGCTACGATTATTTCATTTAAGGACAGCTATAGAATTACTCCATGCCTTTATTAGACAAAACGTTCATCCCTTGACCGCGGCTACGTTCGGTGACTGGTTGTCGCCGAGGCCAAGTGCAGTATCACAAGTTTCGAACAATTACAATCGGACTAGATGACTACGATTGTTTAATTACAGCTATGGTAGAATCTAGATTACAATGTTACGGGATTTTCCCAAAATTCCAAACGGAAGGTTCCCGTGTTCTATCATCTCCGATTTATATTTATGCTTGATCTGTCTGGGACCAGTCTGGATATAGCGCAAACTGGCTGGCAAACGATGTATTTGGCAAGAAATGTGGAGTACCAGGCATATGGTATTGTCGACACATTTCCAACAGTAACGGAGATGCGTGAATTTGAATATTTAATAATGTATATTAAAAACTGCAAGTACCTGGATTTGAATCTATACTGATCTTATATAGCGTAATTCGTATAATCTGCACTGTATTTATCTGTATTTATACAAAGTTGCAATGCTGTTGATTCCTTCATATACATCTGATCAAATTTTGTAATTATTTTGTAAACAGTGTCTTGATCACCAACAAATTCTAATTACTCATTTGTTATACTACAATAGATGTAGTTCATCGCCCATTGATTCTTTTCATCCCAATTATCTTTCGCATCCGTGTACATTTTCTCTCGTGTATCCAATTCATAACATTTTTTACACTTTAAATACATTAATATTCTTTTCTTCCACGCTTTGTAATCACGTACATCGAATACTTGCATTTTAGTTTTATCGTCCATTGGCATCTTGATTCGTCTTTTCATCTTCACCCTTTTTTCAAAAATAGTTCTCCTCACTATACAGATTTCTTTTATCTGCTCCGCCAACAGCCTTTTTATCTCTTCAGAACATATTTCCAATTCTTTCAAAATGAACCTTTTTTACACATTCACGCCCGGTTACACGTGGTCCCATAACCTTAAATCTCGTCAACCACGATTTTTGCTACCATGTTGAGAATTGTGCATCCTGGTGGCCGAAATATTGTACGCTGGCCATTACTATTAACGTAGACACATATTTACTTTATAAACGATTTCTAGAATATTTATCAATGTACACTTGCGCGTGTCTCAGCACTTTTATTCATATCCGACCTTTTGAAGACTGTTAACCGATAGAACTGTTTACATTCGTCTGTTTCTCGCGCACACACATATCTCCACACAGTGATATCCCGTTACAAAGATCTCCACTACGCACTGTACCTAGTCCAGCACAAAAATTATACATATTTCAATATTTATGAAATATGTATTTCCAACAACTTTGTACAACAACACAAGTTAGTAACTCCGCCGTTTAAGATATTGGTGACAAAGAAATGGATTGGTCTTATATGAGTGAATCCGGGTAGATATATTGACTAATCTGAAAACCTAGATTGAGTATGCATAGATAGGTGGTTTTCGAAGAAGTCATGGGTGTCAAGATATAACTCGAATTCCCCTCTTACATACTTACGGAGGAAAGATCGGTATGTAGGTAATTTTTGAACAAGGGAAGCTGATTCGTTGTTCACACTTTTTGTTATGAAAAGGGAGGACAAGGATTCGCGATACCCATTGGGTATGATCAGCGTTAATGAATGAAGATAGGAGGAGTAAGCATCCTACCACCGTGGTTCATGGATGACCTTGTTCATGAGAAAATCCACACATTTTCATCAGATATATTTAATATTATATAATTTTAATATAATATAATTTAATATTATATAATTATATATAGTTTAATATTATATAATTACCGGTTTTCCCATTATATAACTACCAGCTTTTCCGCAGTTTCTAAGAGCGCACAATAAACATAAGGACTTTTCTAAGAAATACACATCAATCAAAAACATTTATGAAATTGGATGTGCAAGATGAAAGGGACCATCTAGAATTACTTAAAAAGTCTAAGTTTATGGTGGGTCCTTAGGTTTGATGAGGGTGTAAGTAACAAATCACGGCACTATGACAATGGTCTCGGTTCCGGCAACGTTTTCGCGGTCAACGGATGCTGAACTCTACACTACGTTAGCGTCTAAGTTGCACTACATGTTAGAGCAAGGAGCAATTACTACGTATAAGAAAGACAGGTCGATTGCTGATGAGATCGCACTAGAGAGTGCCGTCTCTCAACCACGGCGACGCTGTCCTGGAAAACTATGATGGGTGTGCCTAAGGTCACAACATCATCGGATTCGTGGAGAAATGTCTTCGTTCGGAAAGTGAGGGAAATTGGCGTTACTGTTAATTGGTCAATTTCCATGTTGGTGGTTAGGGAAGGGTGCTAGCCGCCCTCAAGAGAGAGTTCGAGAAGAGGAAGCGTCGATCGTGAGAAACATAGATTTCTCCTATTTTCTCGTAGTTGGAACGAGGACTGTTTGTCGGTTTGAAGGACTTTAGTTAAACAAATCTTAAGGTTTATAGCGGGTCCTCGTACTAGCTGCTCATGTATTTACTCAAATAATAGAGTCTGCGTGTGGCGAGCCACGGGACAGAAATCGTTGAAATGCTTACCGTCGTGCACCGTCCCAAGTATTTCTTTTAAGGAGAGCTATAGAGTTACTTCATGCCTTTGTTAGACAAAACGTTCATCCCTTGACCGCGACTACGTTCGGCGACTGACTGTCTCCTCGAGTCCGAGCTCACTATCATAAATCTCTGTAGCGGCACTCGACAGCAAACTTCCCAACGGTTTCTGTCCCGTGCCTCGCTACACAAGGACTCTACCTTTCGAACAGATGATTGCCAGATGTCTGTCAGATACACTCTCACCGAATATTTACAGCGAGCCTAAGGACCCGCTATAAATCTTAGGATTCATGCAGCTAAGATTCTCTAAAGGGACAAATAGTCTTTGTCTGAATAGTCCCTACACATACCACCCACATACGGGAAATCTGCTTTTTCTCACGTACGACGCTCCTCGCTAGCAACTTTCTCTCAAGGGCAGCTGTCATCCCTTTCCAAGAACCAACTCACAATTTAACAGCGACGTCCCTTTCCCTCACTCTCTGAACTAACACTTTTCTTAACGAATCCGATGATCCCGTATCCTTAGACACACCCAAACACAGTTTTCCTAAGGAGCATCATCGCGACACAAATTCATTCTGTTCTATCGCGAGCCGCGAGGCAAGTTGGAAGACTCCTTCTGGATTGTTTGTCCGCAGTCGTACGTAATAGCGAATCTGAATCTCTCGACGTACGTGCAATCGTCTCGACTCGAACCACCGCGTAAAGTATCGCGCCGAGCTTGAACTTGTAATCTTGAATCGATAATTGTACCGTGCTTTCGGCGCGCTAGTGTATACCACGAACACAAGCAAATAAACAGTTATTGTTAAACAATACCGAGTGATTCTTCTATACCTATCACGCACGTCACCTCATCTCAAATAAGTACAGTCGGATCGAATGACAACAGTTTCATAATACGGCTATGGTGAAGTCTAAGTTACAGTACTAGGGGTCTTCCCAAAGTTCCGAAGGGAAGTTTCAGGTGTTCTTTCATCTCCGACACGGCCATTCTGACTATCACACGTCCTCCTATGTAACTAAAATATTGAGTTTCCTAACATTAGACTCGATACAATTAACATTATTCACAATTTATCTAGATGTTCGAATAAGGCAAGGGTCCAGTGTAGCAACAAATCCTGTTCGGAGATTTGGCAGCAAAAAAAATAAAAGATTATGAAAATTAGTAGCGTTATAGTTAGTATCCAAGGTGATAGTTGCATCCTGCAGGTTATCAGTCGGATCGTAACGGCATGATGGACCATTTTCGATTTCGCACTCCAAAGGATCTCGGTCTTCTAGATCGTGTGAGCACATAGAGTTTCGTTCCACGATCTCACTGGGCCTTATCATATTGTCACCCCGAAAAGCATGCAAGTCGCATCGCATGTTCTCACTGAGCCTTATCATACTGTTACAATGAAAAGCGTGTGAGCCACATCACACGTTCTCCTTGAGCTGTATCACACTGTTACCATGAAAAGCGTGTGAGCCACATCACACGTTCTTTCTGAGCTCTATCACACTGTTACCATGAAAAGCGTGTGAGCCACATCACACGTTCTCTCTGAGCTTTATCACACTGTTACCATGAAATGAAAAGCGTGCGAACTCGCTCTGCCGGGTGTTATTGGCATAGTGCAATTAATCTTCCGAGATCGAAGTACTCATATCGTCATGGCCACTGTTATGGCCTTCACTACAGACATCCAATTCGGCATGGGTGCAACCATCTGGCATTTTCCTCAACATGTCGTGACTATACTTGAACGATCGCTTACCGTTTAATACCTTTAAGATATACATGCCTCCTTCCAAAACTTCTGCTATTACAAATGGACCTCTAAATTTTGGAACTAATTTGGTTTGATTTCGTTCCGCATTTTGCGTAATACGAAATCACCGAGGTTAAACCTAACCGCTTTAGCTTTAGTTTTGTCAAATCCATCCTCATCATACCTAGCACTAGTTTCCATCCCCTTTATTGCCTGTCGTCTTATATTGGAGATATCGATACTTTTGATGTTATCGGGTAACAACAGATCGTACGGTCTTGTCGTTCTACCTATTAGTAGTTCAAATGAGCTCGAGTTTGTCACGCGGTTGGTGGTGCAATTCAAAGCCAACTGTATTTCCCCAATCGCGTCTTGCCACGGCCGTCCGGTCGTTTCCACTACCGTGAACATAATTTTCAATGCACCCGTAACACGCTCTACCTGTCCATTGGCTCTACTAGCACCGGTCGCTATCAAGTGAACTTTAATTCGTTTGCTTTCGCAGAATTCTCGAAATTCCTTACCCTTAAAACATATTCCCTGATCTGCTATTATCCGGCAGGGCCTCCCGAATAAAAATATAGCGGATTTAAGCGCTTTAATGGTGTTAAGGGAATCTATCTTACGAGTATGATGCAGGTATACGAATTTAGTGAAGACGTCGATCAAAACAATGACGTGCTCCTTTGAATCGCTTTTACCATTCAACTTGCCTGTTATGTCCATGTGGACCGTATGCCAGGGTATGCTGGTCTTAGGTATAGGATGCAGTTCGGCTTGTATCTTACCTAAACTAGCTTTCGAATCTTGACAAGCATGAAAGTTCTCAATGAATCGGCGAACGTACTTCGCCATCCCTTCGAATCAGTAATATTCGTATGGTTTCTCGAGCGTTTTCTCCCAACCTTAGTGCATAATTGACTGGTGCACACGGTTAATAACACACTTGGGACTATAGGTAAACAAAGAGTCCTGCCGTTTCTTTGTATCCTACGGTAAATAGTACCGGACCGTAATTCGTATGTATTCGCGATGTCTCCCGCGAGCGCATCGTTTTGCAATTCCTTGACGATTTCCAAGATTTGAGAATCACGACGTTGTTCCGCTAACAGCCAATCTTCCGAAATTTCTGCCAGATTAACTATTTTCTCTTTGATTTTGTCGAATTTAATAGGGTCAACGCCTGTGCGGTTTCGCGAAAAGAAATCTACGTGAGCCGTCCGTTTACTTTCCCGATACATAATGTCATAAATAAAAGTCTGCAAGTAAGTCCATCACCTATGGTCCCTGTCATTTAAATGTACTTTATTACTCAGCGCTTTCTACGAGTTGCAATCCGTGATGACAAGAAATTTCCGTCCATGTAGATAGTGACGGAAATGTTTTACGGCGTTTACGATAGCTAATGTTTCGAGTTCATAGGAGTGATAACTGAATTCCGCGGGGCTGGTTCTTTTATTGTAATACTCTATTACCCTGTTCTTACCTTCGGCTTGATGCGTCAAAATCGCCCCGTAACTCTCCGAGCTAGCATCAGTATGTAGTTCTATCGGGTAATTGGGGTTGAATGTCATTAGCACCGGCGCGTCGGTCAGGACGGAAACTACCTGTTGTCTAATTTTCTCGTGTCTATCTGTCCAAGTTATACTTCTGTTATCTGAGATGAGCGCGTACAGGGATGAGCGCGTAGTTTCCTCGTCTGTGAGAATTTAGGGATGAACTGTGTGACGGTCGTTGGCACAGGTAAAGAACTTAAGGTGTGTATTTTACCCGGGTCGGGACGAACTTCTCCGTTATGAATTACATATCTCAAATAGAGCACCGATGTCCTTAAGAGAACGTTTCGCAAAGTTAAAAGAGAATCCGGCTTTTACGAGGGTATCTAATACAGTGTTTCAATCTTTCTAAAGCTTGATCTATCGAGTCGGCAATAATTAGGACGTTATCGAAATAAATAACAACGTACGAATGAGCGAGGTCGCCTGGGGCGTTGCGAATGGCCCTCCGAAAGACGGACGGTGCAATTTTTCAGTCCAAACGGCATCGTTATCTATTCATATTGTCTGCCGGGGGTAACGAACGCTGTATACTCCGCTGAATTAGGATAAATAGGAATTTGGTGAAACCCGCTGACCATGTCCAGGCTAATAAAGTATCTCGCCTCTTGCAATCTCGCGACTTGATCCGCAATAAGGAGTAAAGGGTACCGATCCGCGACCATATTTTGACTTAGATCTCGGGAACCTGCTCATAATCTATCTGAGCCGTTTTTCTTCTTCACGAGTTACGTAGGGCTCGCAAATGGCGAATTACTAGGCCTTATGATCTTTGCATTAATTAAAACGCTTGTTTTCTCACGTACCGCTCTTCGCTTCTCCTCGCTAAGTCTATAAGAACTTCCTCGTACGGTGGTGTTAGGATCAATTAATCGTATTTCTAACCGGCCTGTATTTGCGCGAATACGTAGGAAACCCGTAACGAATGAATCTTTGAATTTGACGAGAAGAGAAATTGATCGACTTTTATTATTACCATGTCATCAGTGTCAACTTCATTAACGACGATCTCGTTTGAAGTGGTTTCATTACAGACATTAATTATTTTTGTTTTACACATAGCGAGGCTATTTTGTGTAATGTTACGTCAAAACCCAGACTTAGAGTTCCGCAACTAATCGCGATATCATATTTTAAATAACTATCAGGAAGGACATGAGAAATTATCTTCGATGTAAAAATCATTAATACACACGATGAACAAATAGGTGGCATTTGTTTAATACAGGTATTCCCTACTCCTCGCATTACTAATATGTCAGTCATTCCTTTGTCAGAAAATCTCGAGGCCGTGGACTCTTTAATTAGTGAACGCTCTGCTCCCGAATCGGAGTAAAATGGAAACGATTTACCCAGATGACATGATCTATCCGTTGATGCCTCCAGTACGCACGAGTCGACTCGCCACTCGTTATTGCAATTATAGTTTCCCTCCATAATCAGGTTGGCAGCTGCGCCCCATGCAGCTGAGTCGGAGCACGCGATTTTAAGGGTTAAAACGTGGTAGCGAAAAATTGTTAGGTTTCACACTCGATTTTTGCACTAGCGACTGAATTACTTGCGCACGATGGTCTTAAGTGCTAGCACTGTTATAGTCGGCACTGATCCCACTTCAGATGTCGGGTTGGCGTTAAGATTAGAGTTAGGGTTAAGGACGTGAAACGAATCCCTATTGGCGCTAGACGTAATGATTATGCAATAGAGGTGATATTTACTAGTGCAAATATGACTATGATGGAATTGGACAAGTAATCGCGATAATTAGATACTCGAGAAGCTAATGACAATGATCCTAGGCGCAATAACGAATCAGCGGTCAACGGGATGACGAACTCTACTTTTCTTTAGCGTCTAAGTTGTACTCAATGTTAATGCATGGGGCAATCACTACGTATCAGAGGGTTACTTGAATCGTCGTCGTGATCGTACGGGGAGTGGTTCTCCATCACGGTAACGCTGTCGAGGAAAACTATGATGGGTGTGCCTAAGGGCACGAAATCATCGGATTCGTGGAGATAATTCTTCGTTCGGAAAGTGAGGGAAATTGGCGTTACTGTTAATTGGTCAATTTCCATGTTGGTGGTTAGGGAAGGTTGCTAGCCGCCCTTAAGAGCTTCGAGAAGAGGTAGCGTCGTTCGTGAGAAAAATAGATTTCTCCTATTTTCTCGTAGTTGGAACGAGGACTGTTTGTCGGTTTCAAGGACTTTAGTTAAACAAATCTTAAGATTCATAGCCGGTCCTCGGGCTAGCTGAACATGTACTGTGTAGACGTGTCGACATCAGGTAATCATCTTACTCAAAGAATAGAGTCTGCGTGTGGCGAGCCACGGGACTGAAATCGTTGAAATGCTTACCGTCGTGCCCCGTCCCAAGTATTTCTTTTAAGGAGAGCTATAGCGTTACTTCATGCCTTTGTTAGACAAAACGTTTATCCCTTGACCGCGACTACGTTCGGCGACCGGTTGTCGCCTCCAGCCCGAGCTCACTATCATAAATCTCAAATAAGTACAGTCGGATCGAATGACAACAGTTTCATAATACGGCTATGGTGAAATCTAAATTACAGTACTAGGAGTCTTCCCAAAATTCCGAAGGGAAGGTTCCGGTGTTCTTTCATCACCGACATATGCATGCTTGATCTGCCTGGGACCAGTGTGGATATAGCGCAAACTGGCTGGTAAGCGATGTAGTTGGCAAGAAATGTGGAGTACCAGGCACATCGAATTGTCGACATATCAGCAATAGCAACAGAGAAACGTTGAGTTGAATACTTGAGTCTGAATGTGCGAAACTACAATTTCACTGCATATAACAGGAACCAGAGTCGACGTAGAGCAAAGCGCATAAGTACTGCATTTGGCTGTAATTGTGGAGTATAGCGCGCATCGCATTTGCGACATTCGTATACAATAGCAGCGCTGATACGTTGGTTTGAACATTTAGGAATTAATATGCAAAACAGCAATTACGCTGAATCTGTCAGTAACCAGAGAAGACGTAAGACAGAAGAGAAGATAGAATCGGAAGATGTGCTCTGTGCTCACCAGCAAATCAGGAGCATAACGCTCACCGAATTGTCGTCATATCTGCCACAGAAACGGAGATACGTTGCTCTCGATATTCAAGCATGAATATGCTAAATTGCAATTATGGTGTATTTGACAGGGACAAGAGCGTACATAACTCTAACCTACTGATGTGCGCTGTATATGACATCAGATGATAAATATAACGCGCACCGAATTGTCTGTAAGTGTGCCATAGAACCAGAGATTCGTTGGTTCGAATATTTAATACTGATTATGCAAAACTGATAATACGCAGGGTTCGGCTGTGTCCCGATTTTACATGCATCAAACGGAATAACGTGCACTGTGTTTGGCAGCAAATTTGGAGTATAACGAGCCTCTAATTGTAGCCATATGTGCCATAGAATCGGAGATACGTCGGTTTGAATACTTCATCCTGAATAAACGAAACTGCAACTACGCTGGATCTGGCTGGGTCCAGATTTTACATAGCGTAAACCGGATGACGTGCACTGTACTTGGCATCAGATGTGGAATATAATGCGCATCGTATGGCCAATGCTTCTGCAAAACAAGCGGAGATACCTTGATTCGAATGTGTAAGCATTAATATGCAAAACTGCAATCACGCAGGATTTCTCCGAGTCCAGTCTTGACAGTGTGCAAACGGGCTGATGTGTGCTGTATTTGGCTGCAAATGTGCAGTATTACGTGCATCCTATTGTCGACATACCTACAATGGATACGGAGATACTTTCACTTGAATAACTAGGCTTTGAATATGCAAAACTACAAATACGCTGGATTTGACTCGATTTAACACGGCTTAAACCAGATGAAGCGCTCGGCGTATGGCAGTCAATGTGGAATATAACGCGCATCGTATTGTCGACATATGTGCTATTGGATCGGAGTCACGTTGATTTGAATATTTAAGCGTGAGCATACAAAATTGCATTTGGGCTGGATTTTGCAAGGACCAGAGTTGACACAGCACAATCTAGCTGATGGGCAATGTAGCTACAGCAAATGCAGAGTACAAGGCGTATGGAATTGTCGACATATGTGCAAAAGAAGCGGCGAATCTTTGAATGCAATATTAAGCATTAACAAAAAAAACTACAATTACGCTGGATTTTACAGGGTCCAGAGTTGACATAGCACAGACCGGCTGATCTGGCATCATATGTGGAGTATTCTGCGCATCGAATAGGCGACATAGAAACCAAGCTACGTTCATTTGAATATGTAGTATTTGAACATTTCGCCTGAAAATGCATAATTGTAAATACGCTAAGTTTGGCTGCGCCCACACGTTACATAACTCAAACCAGATAATGTCCTTTGTATTTGGCTGCAAAAGTGGCGTATATCGCGCATCGAATTGTCGGCATATCTGCAATGCAAACGGCGATACGGTGATTTGAATAATTAATCATGAATATGCAAAGCAGCAATTTCGCTCGGTTTGACAGAGACCGGAGTTGACATGGTACAAACCAGTAGATGTGCGGTGCACATGACATCGGATGTGAAATGTAACGGGCATCGCTTTGTCGCCATATGTGCAATGGAAACGGAGATACATTCATTTGAATATGTTAACCTTAATTTGTAAAACTGCAATTACGCTTGATATGTCGAGGACCAGAGATGATATAATAGCACGAGCCAGCTGATGTGAGCTGTATTTGGCAGGCAATGAGGAGTATATCTCGCATCTAATTGACGGCAAATCTCCAATCGCAGCGGTGATACGTTTTATTTAATATTCAATAATGGGCCTGTTACGATACCGATAGTAATAGCGTGACTGAAACACATTGTCATCTCAGTAAAACCATTTTATTTCAAGCTTCACGCTACAGTCCCGAATCCGGACAAGACCGTTTCACGTTCTCGCAAGAGCAGGAAGTCAAATTATGGTACTTACACGAGTTAGAGTCTAATACATTTTATTGGTCCAACATCGATGGGGCGATCTCGCATGGAAATTTTCGGAGGACCGCGTAACCTTCCAACGACGACCGCCGTACGAGCAGCGGATAAACTTATTTCGTGCTTTAGGTTGCCCTCACCACGTCCTCTACTTCTTGATTCTTGGTTGGTAGCTTTAGCGGCTGCAGGTCCGAGAAATTGCATCTTGACCCGCTTCCTCGTATGTCGCATGTGACGTCTCACTTTCCGGCGTAGACACTTGTCGAATCTACATACGTTGAACCATTTGCGCGAGACAAGCGCGGCGCTCTGCAG
The DNA here is from genome assembly GCF_024516045.1 of Bombus affinis. Taxonomy (NCBI): domain Eukaryota; kingdom Metazoa; phylum Arthropoda; class Insecta; order Hymenoptera; family Apidae; genus Bombus; species Bombus affinis. Next base: position 1,305,321 of record NW_026108824.1, read on the forward strand.
GGACGAGGGATCCAATTTTCGAAGTATCAAGTGCGAAACCTCCAGTGGTAGTTCGGAAATGATATCTACCTTACTTGGCACGAACAAACCAACGACGCGTAGTAGAGATCTAAAAAACTCCATGTTGCTTCTACTGTTGCGCGAGCACGACTGACGGTCTGGCTAAGAGTGGAGGCTTATATATGTGCTGTTCGTCACGGTGCACTGCGAGTTCCGGTTCCGGGTGAGAGTGCTGGTCAGGCAGAATCGATGGTATGTGCATGTATTTTCACTTACATCGGGTTCACATTATGATTAGAGTTAGAGGCGCGAAACGAATCTTCATTTGGTTTAGACGTTGTAGTTATGCAATAGAGCAGATATTTACTAGTGTAAATTTGATTGTTATATAATTTGACAAGTAGTCGTGGTAATTAGGTACTCGAGAAGCTAATGACAATGATCCTGGGTTCAATAACAAAGCCGCGGTCAACGGGACAACAGAATTCGTTTTCATCCTGATTCCAAGTTGTACCCTACTTCCTTATCTACGATATAGGTAGGACTGGATATAGGTAGATGGATATACGATATATACTGGATATACGATATAGGTAGGACTGAAGAAACTCTTTGTCAAAACATAGAATATCCACCGAGTGTTAAGGCTCTTTGTAACTGGCTAATGTGACCTCACGAGAGAATGATTTTCCGGCACGATGATGCTGCAGAGGAAAACTATGATGGGTGTGTCTAAGGGCACCAGAACATCGGATTCGTGGAGAAATGACTTCGCTCGGAAAGAGATTGTAAGTGACGTTACTGTTAATTGGACAATTTCCATGTTGATGGTTAGAGAAGGATGCTAGTAGCCCTTGAGGGAACGTTGCTAGCGGGAAGCGTCGTCCGTGGAAAAATAGATTTCACCTATCATCCCGTAGTTGGAACAAAGACTGTTTGCCTGTTTAGGACTGTTAAGGACTTTAGTTAACTAAATCTTAAGGTTTATAATGGGTCCTCAGGCTAGCTAAACATATACTGTTGAGATGCGTTGACATCTGGCAATCATCTTATCCGACGGATAGAGTCTGCGTGTGGCGAGACACGGGACAGAAACCGTTGGAATGTTTACTGTCACGTGCCGCTACGATTACTTCATTTCAGGACAGCTATAGAATTACTCCATGCCTTTATTAGACAAAACGTTCATCCCTTGACCGCGGCTACGTTCGGTGACTGGTTGTCGCCTCGAGGCCATGTTCGGTATCACAAGTTTCGAACAATTACAATCGGACTGGATGACTACAATTGTTTAATTACCGCTACCGTAGAATCTAGATTACAATGTTTCGGGATTTTCTCAAAATTCCAAACGGAATGTTGCGGTGTTCTTTCATCTGCGACTTATATTTATGTCGCTGGTAGTTCTTACGCATTAGCTTATCGACGGCCTGGCTGGGAACGATCAGGGAAGCGAACTTTTCTGCCCGCGCGCCTGGAGTGATGAATTCCAGAGTCGTCTTCGTTTTGCTCATCTCAAACATCAGGTGGTATTATTACTTCGCGATTTTCGCTGTAATGGTGTTCAATGTTACCGTGCAATAAAAATTCACGCATTTCGGACGGTCTAAGGGTACGATTACGTTCTTGTTGCTAACTTCAATCGCAATGGTCCCTTTTGCTCTCGATATAAATTGATGCGGTCCGCCGTAGGGTGGTTGTAAGGGGTATCCGATGGCATCGTGACGTAGAAATACGTAAGACGATGTTTCGAGTGGAACACGGAGGTTTCTTTTTCGCCGTGTCGCGTAATCGGATGAGGCCTGATCTTTTCTATTCGTAGTTTTAGACGGCTTCCGTATTTCGACTTGGCCTGTTGCTTCGTTGGTACACAGAATTCTGCCGGCAATCGTATGCCGGTGCCATAAACCATTTCGGCTGTCGTCGTTTTCACGTCCGTAATAACTGTTCGTATGCCAAATAAAACTGTTGGAAAGATTTCTACACAGTTGCTCGTATCGTGGCATTTGATTGCTGCTTTTAGTTGACGGTGCAGGCGCTCTACCATCCCGTTGGTCGCGGGGTGATAGGCTGTCGTTCGTAAATGCCTAATGCCCAGGAAGAGGCATAATTCGTTAAATATGTTTGATTGGAACTGGCGTCCCTGATCGGTCTTTATCCTTAAAGGTACGTCGAAACGGAATATCCACGTGGAAAGGATGGCTGAAACAACGGTTGCCGCCTCCATGTCGGCGATGGGAACGGCTTCGGTCTAACGCGAAAAACGATCGATTTTCGCCAGGCAATGTAGGTATCATAGCGTACCGTGTCTGGGGGGGTTTGTCATAAGGTCATCGACGTCCTGTAGCTGTTGATCGCTGAGGCATTTGCCCAGCGTCACGTTCCTAATTATGCTCTAGCAGTTTATATTTCTCTAGGCAAGTTGTTTGAATGAACTGTAATTTATACCTGTTAAATCAGTGTATACTTAATTGAACCAGCCCGATGATCCTAACAGAAATAAGGTTATCGATCTGTTCGTGGCTGTTAGGAACATGATACATTTACACTGTACATGTGAATGTGCGTGTAAGCGTCAGAGGACGTCGAGGCCTTAGTTGGGACAAAAGACAAGAGTCAGTCGTTTCAAGTATCTGGAAGAGTTGGTTGGCAACAAGCGTGCGTGCGAGTAGGATTTCGAGGTCTTTAGAGTATAAGATATATGTATAACTGTTGTGTGCTAAATAAAGGGAATTATTTGTATTTCCGAACCCCTTCTATGTCCTTACAGTGGCGTCGATTATCTGATGGTAACGGTTACGACTCTCGTTTACGCGAAACATAGTTGATTTTGTTTAAATGCTAGATATAGTTTCACGTGAGTAGGGGCAGAAGGAAAGAAGGGTATACACGAATCATTTATAAACCACTTAAGAAGTATGGGCGAAAATGATTTGAAAGAGTATTTCTTTACTCAACTTGCCTTATTTTCATATTGCTATTATAACATAAATGTCATGGTAGAAACCCGGATGATAAATAAATGGCTTATTTCGTTAAACAAATTATTGCCTTTCTGAATTAAATTAGATACTTTCAATAATCCTCAACTACGAAATTTATGTTGACTCTTCTATAAATGGTGCATGCCTGTCAGTGAGATATTATAAGAACGAAGAGTTTACCATTAAAACTTTAAGATTTCGACAAAAGTTTTAAAGCGTAGGCGTCACTGTGTAGGTACGTAGGTAGGTAAATTGAGGTCAACCGGATGTAGAGTTAGTGCCGCATTGACTACGCTGGTCTTTACCTTTCTCTCATTGCGTTCGTCAGATAATAAATATAATTTACATGTTATTATAAACTGTATTATAAATTATTATAAATTTTTGTACATAATATATATTGTTGAGGTAAATAAATTCAAAATTGAGGGAACAACGAATTCAAGTATTATCCTGTGCTTTCGGGTTACTATTGGTGGCGGGGCAGTAGCCGCTTGGGGTACGTGGGCGTTGCCTCTGGGCCGCTTCGGTCAATCTCACTCCGCGAGTAGTTGGGAGCGGCTATGTCGAAGTCAGTTATGAAAGTGCGCAGTGGTTTCTCAGTCTGATTCGTGTATTTTCCATGTATGTCATATCAGATTTCTTGGATATTATTTCGTCACAGTGTAAAATGTGTCTTTTTTATACTTGCGAACTGGTTAATTCTATCGTTGTTACTGAATATTATAATATTCTGGTACATTAGTGTATTTGTAATGGTATAGAATGGATTCGGAAATACAAATAATTCCCTTTATTTAGCACACAACATTTATACATATATCCTATACTCTAAAGACCTCGAAATGCTACTAGCACGCACGCTTTTTGTCAACCGGCTCCTCCAGATACTTCTAACGCCTGACTCTTGTCTTTTGTCCCAACTAAGGCCTGGACGTCCTCTGACGCTTACACGCACATTTACATGTACAGTTTAAATGTATCATGTTCTTAACACGCCTCCTTACATTTATACTGTACACTTAATCGTATTTACATGCTTTGACGAATTACGTAACAGAAACTTTAACACTTATTGCTTTATCTACATTCCTCTTAGTTTACATTCATCCATGACCTAAACCTATCGAATTTCTCTCTACGCTGTGCCTTCGTAAAAATATCCGCAGTATTTTCGCCTGTAATTACTTTAAATATGTTTATCTTATTCTCCTTTAAGCACTCGTGAACGTAGTGCTAATGAACTTCAATGTGTTTAGAATTTTTTGTAAAATTTCCGTGCTTTGCTATACTTATCACTCCAGAGTTATCCTCATAAATTTTTACAGGGTTATCGTCTAGATTTACATTGAAGATTTTCATAATTTCCCTAATGGACATTAATTCACTCACCGCTTCCGATAGAGCTACATACTCTGCATACGTCTAGTCTTTTGTCACACACCTTTGTTTTTTAGACTTCCAACCAATTACATTTCCATACAATCTAATTACATATTCAGAAGTCGATTTCCTTTCTAAATGATCTCCTGCCTAATCAGCGTCCACATAAGAATCCATCGTTTCACATTTTTCGTTCCTTTTATAATCTAATCTTAAATCTCTATTCCGGTACAAATATTTCAATATTTGCATAGCATATTTAAAGTGTGTCTCATTACAACAATCTTGAAATCTACTCAAATAATTCACACTATAATTTATATCGGGTCTGGTATTTTCACTAATATACAACAATGCGCCAATTAAATTTTTGTATCCAATATCCTCTCTATTTATCTCAGCTTTTTCAATTCTTAAGTTGGTCTCCATAGGTGTACAGTACAATTTGCTATTTTGTAACTTACATTTGTTTGCTAATGATTCAATGTATTTCTTTTGGCTTAATCTTATTTCATTTTTGAAATAATCATAGTCTATATTTATTCCAAGATATTCTTTGACTTCATCTAAATCTTTCATTTCAAATCTATTAGTTAATAAGTTCTTTACCCTTTGTATCTTCCTTTTATTTTTACTACAAATTAGCAAATCGTCTACATACATTAGCAAATAAACAACATTTTCTCCCTCTCCATGTGTATATAGGCACAACTCTATGTTATTCTTCTTAAAACCTAATCTCGTCACATACTTATCAAGACACTCATACCACTCCCTTCGACTTTCTTTTAACCCATAAAGCGCTTTCGATAGTTTACAAACTCTATTCGTTCCGTCCGCATATCCCTTTGATTGATTTACATATACCTCCGAGGTTACTTCACCATTTAAAAAAGCAGTTTCTACATTCATTTGCTCGATAATTAATCCATTTCGACAACAATATGTTAGCAATATCTTAAAGGTCTGATTACTCGCTACTGGGGAGTATATGTCATCAGCTATGTTTCTTTGTTGGAATCCTCTTACCACTAATCTAGTCTTATACCTGTCATCTGATTTTCTCGTGTAAACCCATTTTACATCTAATACGTCTTTGCCTTTTACCCTTTCCAACAATTTCCCAGTTTTATTCTTATAAAGTCATTCCATTTCCTTATCCATAGCTTGTTTCCAATCTTCACTATCTTCGCAACAAATCGCCTCCTCAAATGTACAAAGGATATCTACTCTACAATAATTTGCATGGATTTCACTAATGTTTTCTTTTTCTGGATATCTTACTGGAGTTCTCTTATTACGTGTAGATCTTCTAGGGATGTTTATGCTTTCAAGACTGTTATCATTTTCATCTTCCCTATTTTCTAACTCTTCCTTATTCATGTTTACCAATAAATCATTATCCTCAATGTCATCGTTATCTTTATCGAATGAATTCTCCACAAAACCGATACATTTTGTGTCTGTTTCTATGACCTCTACATGTCTCGCTATTGTTGTTTTCCCACATAATAAGACTCTGTAACCTACTTCACTATATCCAAACAAAATTCCCATATCTGCCTTCTTATCCCATTTTGAAACTCTCTTTTGTTCTTACAAAAACTTTACTTCCATATAGATGTAGATTTTCAACACTCCCGAAGAATATTTCCAAAGGTGTCTTTCTCTCTATTGTATTTGCCAGTATTCGATTTTTCAAGTATACCGCTGTCCAATCAATTTCCAGCCAGTACATTTTATGTACTTTCGCTTCCGCTAACAAGCAACGCGCCATGTCCATCACTGTTCTATTATACCTTTCCGTTGTCCCGTTTAATTCATGTACGTAGGTTGGGCAATTATTTATTCTGATACCTTTATCCCTAGCAAATTTATAAATTCGATTATTCAAGTACTCTTTTCCATTATCACATCTGAATATTATAAACCTCTTGCCAGTTAAATTCTCGGCTTCATTTACAAACTGTACGAAACAATCAAAGCCCTCATCTTTTGATTTTATACAATAACTTCTAGTTATTTTGCTATAATTATCGATAAATGAGATGAAATGTTTCTCTTCATTGAATTCGGTAGTCTTAAAACCGCACACGTCCGAGTGAATAATTTCCATTATCTCCATAGCCTTGGTTCGATTATTTTTGAATGGTAAATTTTGCATTTTCCTTTCCATACACACCCTACATTTCAAAAATTCCTTTTTAAATTCATTCGTTATACCAGTAACTAGCTGCTCTTTACCCAAAATATTTAAATATTTAAAATTTACGTGTCCTAGCATCCTATGCCATCTTTTCCTTTTACTCATATCACTACGTTCGGCGCTGTTTGCTAAGTGCTCCTTCCCTTTCAATATACTTTTCATTCTATATGTTCCCTTTTCTTTAACCGCTACCGCTGTAAGCTTATTGTCCTCATCTATTACTTTTGCAATATTTCCTATTGAAATGACCTTGTTCCTATTATCTGTTAACTTGCCTAAACTAATCAAGTTTGCGGACATTTCTTTCGCGCAAAAAACATTATCCACATTTATTTCATTTTGCATTCCAAATGCTTCAAAATAACTTATAACATTCCCTAATTTTGTTGCCTTTCGATCTATTATCGCCTAAATATATATTTACCGGTTCTTTAAGGTCAATACATTTATCGAAATAATTTACGCTGTTTATTATGTGATCTGTGCAACCGCTATCTAATAGCCACATTACTTCATTATTACTTATCTCGATCGCCTCGCCGCTGTGTGCTGCGTGCGCCGTTGCTATCCATGTGCTTTATCTTGAGATACCATGCTCGCTCGTGCCGGTTGTTGACTGACGATGGAAATTTCCATGTCCCCTGCTCGTATTTCCTTTGTTTCCTCCTCCTCTGCTGCGACAACGTGTTGACCCAAGCCAAAAACTGATACTGTTTCCCACTTCGACGCCATTTTGACACTCTCTCGCAAAATGTAATACTCTTCCACATCTGAAGCATCCTTCCTTTTTTGCAGAATAGGCGTTGGTTTGCATTTCTCCTCGATTGGACTTATTTTTCTTCTCCGCTATTTCAATTTTATTTTTTACATACACTGCCGTTTGATTTTCGGCTTTCAGTGCATCTACTATATCCGCTATGTAGCTGTATTCTTCGGGTAACGTAATCAGCATGTAAGTTAGTTTTTCCCTCTCACTCACTTGTGCGCCAGCACGTTTTAATTCGTTTATTAATTTTTCGAAACCGCTAAATAACGATGCTGAATCACTGTAGTTCTCAAGTTTTATCTTTTCCAATCTCCTTCTGCATACGACCTGTAGTGCCGTCGACTCTTTCAAGTTTCATTTCATCAAACTTTTTTACTATCTCATACGCCGTTTTTTCTTCTCTAATATATTCCAATTGTCTGTTTGTGATGGCACTATAAATTATATTTATTGTCTTCGGATCCTTTTTGTCCCAGTCTTCACTGTCTGTTTCTGTCTTCACCCTAGTTGTGACAACGTTGACAACGTGTGACAATTGTGAGAAACGTTGTTATTCTTTGCTTCCACATACCGTAAATATTCATCGAAAATAGGTATCATGATTTCCAATCTCTCCATATTAAATGATTCCTTATCAGTTACTCAAGCGTTCCTACGTGCTCGATGTGTATTTTTCCTCTTTGTAACCTTTGAACGTTTCTTTCTTTACTGAACTCTCACTCGATCTAACCCGCAATATTGAAAACCATGCACTAAAATAACTGGCAAAACTATGAACCACGCTCTGCTACCATGTAAAGATATAGAATGGACTCGGAAATACAAATAATTCCCTTTATTTAGCACACAACAGTTATACATATATCTTATACTCTAAAGACCTCGAAATCCTACCCGCACGCACGCTTGTTGTCAACAGACTCTTCCAGATACTTCTAACCACTGACTCTTGTCTTTTGTCCCAACTAAGGCCTGGACATCCTCTGACGCTTATACACACATTCACATGTACAGTGTAAATGTATCATATTCCTAGCAGAATTGTTATGCGACTGATGCATCAACATACCATGCAAGAAGAATTGCAAACTAGGACAAAAAGGAAGAGCTTTGAAAGAGATACTTATAGTCATAGTAAACGACAAAAAATTCGTAGATGTTCAAGTGAATCTGACGAGGAGGATATTGATGAAAAGGTAGTTGACAATAGAAGAATACAAGTAATAACACAAGAGTCAAACAATCTCCTCGATAACGGCAAAAGTATGATGCGAATGATGGGATATAAGGCGGTTACGGCCTCGGAAATAATGAACAAGGTCGTTTAGAGTCAGTTCAAGCACCTAGACAGCATGGTCGCAGAGTCTTTGGACATCATGTTCCTGGACATGAAGATTCAGGTCTTAAATGGAATCCTGCAGAGGAAGTTATAAAGTTTGTAAAAGATATGAAATGGTGATATGAAAAGTTGACCACAGATGATGAAATTGATTTCTGTTGTGAAGATATAGTGAAAACTGTTATCAATGCGAAAACGGTATTCGCCCATTTGGATGACGTTGATGTGCGTCGAGCAAGGACACGTTGTAATCCTCATGAAACAATTCGTGGTGCATTTTTTTTAAATCGTGCTACTGTTAAAACTGCAAATACAGATAGAGCATGTAACTTTATGTTTACTAACCCAAAAGGTTTGAGGGAGAATGGGCTGCTATACTTTGCAGATGTATGTGCTGGACCAGGAGGTTTTAGGGAATATGTTCTATGGCGAAAGAAATGACGTGCTAAAGGATTTGCTCTTAGTTTAGAAAATGAACATGATTTCAAATTAGAAGATTTTTATGCGGGTCCTTGTGAAACATTTCATCCATACCACGGACCAAAGGAAAGTGGTGATGTCTTTGACCCAGATAATGAACAGGCATTTACAAATCTTATAATGCAGCATACCCATGGCAAAGGAGTACATTTTGTGATGTCTGATTGAGGATTCTCAGTAGAACGACAAGAAAATGTACAAGAAATTCTTTCAAATCAACTGTATCTTTGTCGATGTTTAATAGCATTGATGGTTGAAAGAGAGGGTGGTGATTTTGTGACAAAATTATTCAACCTTTTTACACCCTTTAGTGCTGGTTTAGTTTATTTAATGTATCGCTGCTTTGAAGAAGTTTGTATTTTTAAACCAAACTCTTCTAGACCAGGAAATTCAGAACGTTACATAATATGTAAGAAGAAACGATCTGGGGTACAAGATGTTGTTGAATATCTGAAGCATGTTAATCGTCTGCTTTTAAAAGGTGGTGTAAATGACGACGTTTTACAACTAGTATCATATAATGAATTAAAAAGAGAGAAACAATTTGTTCAATATCTACGTGCTTCTAACAAAGATTTGGCCGGAAAACAAATACTCGACCTGTGTAAAATTGCAGCATGTTATGCGGATATTACTCTTGTTGAGACAAAACAAGCTGATATGCGCAAACAATATCTAGAGTATTGGAATTACCACCAAATACACTTGTAAACGCAGAGGTTGTATATGAAATAACTAAGGAGTTTATATATCAGCAAAAAGTACTTGCATTGCATATTATAGATGCATTCTACTTAGGAGAAGTGGACATTAGCAAAAAATATTTGAGGAGCAGGTAAGCAACTGAATCTTATTGAGTTCAATAATAAACTTTTAGATTTCCAGTAATGAAATGTTTTTTCAAGAAGTACGTTCATGTAATACTAATGTATGACTGTTGTTTGAAGGAACGAGGAAGCGACGTTGTTCTGTGAAGCTTTGTGGAAACCAGCAGGAAATAACTATACTCGAATACGTGCCAAAGATCTACTTCCTGTTGGTACATATATCTGTGAAAAGTTGCGAGTAACACAGCGTAAAATGAAAAATAATTCCGATGCCATAGTATACGAACTTCCAGAAAAGACATTAGATGTTAATGGTTATAATAAGGGCAAATTATATTTCATACAACAGAGTGTAATATTTTTAAGAAGCACCGGAAATCCTTGGAATCGGTATGTCAGTAAAACACATTCCATAAAGTATGTCTTTAATTGAAAAACAAACGAGAAGCTATTCGACCTTCATAGACCAAGTTCAGCAGAAGCAAGTTTCGTTAAATCTTTTAAAGGTCGCCTTATTTGTCATTGGCCTAATGATTCATCACTTACTATAAACAGATTTGCAAAATTTATTAAAGATAAGTGTCCGGCATACAATACGTGCTTAGAATATTAAAACTACAGGCTGTACATATATTCGTACACGACTTGATCCGCATAGATGTCAAACAGATTAATTCCGTTAATTTGACTGTTATTTCAAATATGAAATACTTGTGATATATTTCAGTATTTAGCATTATATTTGTATAGAAATAGAAGTGTAGCGGTAAATGTGTCATAGGACAAAGCAAATAACGTCGTTGTCGCCTCGAAGTACCTAGACCGCTGAGCTACAATTAATGTAAAAACAATGTCACCGCAACCAGCAATTGTCGTCAGGTAGGCAAATACGAATTCTTTTAACCCCCCCTCCCCCGGCGACTAGTATAGGTAGCCTTAACTCAAATACATCTGACGCTTACAACAACAAAGACTCCGTTATTAGTCCACATGACCTTCGTCCTCTTCACACACGACAACTACAGAGGTAATACCGGAAAATATAATTAATAAGATGGTCTTCTGAGTGGTTTAATTGCAATACTATTTGGGATGAAATATACTTTTTCAAATCATATGCGCCATTTCGTATAATAACTGAATGGTTATAGGAAAGAATGATGACGTTAAACTGTACGACACGATTGCATAGCATATTTTATAATTGTATAACAAATATTTCCCGCAGGGAGGGCTCGCTTATGTGAGCCTATGAGGGCTGGCAAAACCACTTTCCCGAAGCCAGGGGGACCGTCGGGACAAGGGTCCCGCTTACGTGAGTCGCTATGTACTCCGCAGGGAAGGTCGTCGGAGGTGTAAGGCGTTTAATTACTATTACATCCTCTCTACGAGGCCTTGGGCAGTAGCGCACCCACGATCCTGATGCCAAGGATGGGACCGCCGGGATAAGTTCCCGGGTACAAAAGTACCTTGAGGCCCCCGCTTACGTGAATCCCATCTGGAACTGCCGAGATCGGTTAGCAGGTCGCTGGCCGGCTGTCACGTGGTCGTACATCCATACGATAGTCCCACCAACGACTAAGGTTGGTACCACGGGCGATCGAGTTACAGCCCGGAGGGAGTAGCGACCCCTCTGATCGGCCAATTAATGGGTATGGACTCGTGGTGGCAGTGGTTGATGGACAAGATGCTGGCAAGAGGGCCGATTTAAGGTGGAGACTCCACCGAATGGACTTCGGCGGATGAGCAGCGTCCCACCTGCTCCGAAACCGTACTGGTGAGACGGGATGGCTTAGAATGTGCCCCGTTCGACCTGATACGAGCGACAGCTCCTGCAGACTAAGCTGATCCAGGGAGCAAGGTATTGGGTGCCTTGTGCGATGGTTGGGCGTAATCTCAACTCCTATGGTCCTAGGGGGCCCGGCTACTGTGTGGAATTATAATCGAGGTAAGCACCCGTTACCAAAAGACAATGCTATTTGTATAACAAATATTTAGTCGACACAATTTGTCTTTATTTGGAATGATTAGATACCTGCTTGTGGCAGCTGCTCCCATAATAGAATAAGTTGCAGTACCTTAGTCTAGAATCCATTACTTCCCAACATCAATATTTGACTCAGGTCTTTTATAATGAAATATGTAGAGGACATGGTATATGGGAAGTTTGACCGTCAGACATATTTGAGGTTATCGATTGTCGTCGTAATCGCCGAATTTACTTAAAATAATAAAGTAAGGTACAGCCTATGGGCCCTGAGTCGTAGATACAATGTGTAAAAATATTCCATAAATGTTCGTCATGAAATTCAGCAGATCGCTCGTTGATACTCGTAGGTATTCGAAGATACTTTACTCTTTGGGTTGCCTCGGTTTACTTATACTGGTCGGGGCGGAAGTCGGAAGATTCAAAATCGACTTTGTTCGAAGTAGCGGCAACATTTTTATGCTCCGAGTGTATTTACTTGTATCCTTACGATCCTGATACTCCGAGGCAAAATAACAATAGGATTTGAATTTCCCTCTGGCTCATATGCCGCAACAAATTTTTATAGTTTGTGCTCATGTATAGGTACTTATCAACTCTCTAAAATATATAATAAGCTGAAGTACTGTAGGGAAGTAATTTACAGTGTTACTAGGTTTGGTTACATATTTCAATATCGTTCACGCCATCGCAAAAGCTAGTATGATGCTGCGTCGGCGTATATGCACACGGGGAGGTGATGGACGAGGCGAGGATGATAGCCTCCCGCGAAGTAGCGCCTGGCCCTGACGGAGTCCCGTGACGGGTATGATGGGAGATGATGCGGGTCATGGCACCTAGACTGCGACTTCTATTTACATCGTGATCGAAGGAGGGTGCCAACCCTCGGATATGGCGCACGGCGAGGCTGGTATTGCTTCGGAAGGAGGGACGACCAGCCCTTGTATCGTCCGGTATGCCTATAGGATGAAGTGTGCAATTTCTTCCAAAGAATCATTGCCAGAATCATTGTACTGTTCTCAGTCGAAAATGTTCGTGAGATGTCAACAACGACTTTTGGCATCAATGACGTAGTGTAGTGATAACTACACTATCAGCTAGGGCCATCTATAGGCAAATTCCGGTTTCATATTTACAGACCTGATACGCTCGATTTGACAGGGATCAGTGCGGATGTCACGTAAAATAAAAGAGAAATTTTGTAAGAAGCAGGAAACTTTATTTTTACTTCGTTTATACAATTATAAGACACTTCCGAGCTCTAGCCGTGACCGTACGAGAGTGAGTCTCTTACAATCTTTTTACATTCGGTCATCTGTTCTCTCATTATCCCCACTATCCTGTAGGCGTACGTGACCGTTGCTACGCTTCTGGAACATTTGGTGGAAGGACCGTTAGGCCATAAATGAATCCTCAGGTACTCCGCCAATATACATTGTCGCCAAGGTCGCCATGTGTTTCTCTCGTCGGTCCATCGGGTTCGAAGTATGCCGACCGGGACACCATCCTGCCCGCGGTATGTGCGTGTGTCCTGGTCTCTGATGTGATTTACGTTACATACCTCCCTTCTTAGATTGATTTTGGTCCTCCAAAATCTCAGTGTTTCTTCAGGATTGTTTTATGGAGGCTAATTGGCTAAAAAGTGTGTTTTCTTCTTTGTCTTAATCAACAAGACAAAACAAAAACAAAGTGCATAACTGCTACTTATGGAGAAGGTGAAGACCCTCCTGGAAAATAAGGTTTAATACGATTACCATGTATTTTCCTAATCGAGTCATTCACCATTATTTCGTAATAAGGGGTTTTTACTTTTTCAATGGTGTATGGCCCTAGCCATTCAGTATCTAACTTGTGTTTTTTATGATCATTATGAACTAATATTAAATCTTCTTCTCTAAAAATGGATTGAGGTTTAATAATTTTTTTTCTTTGATCTCTTTGGTATCTTTGTTTACTCTTCATTAAAGTTTCCCTGGCTTTAAGTAGCTTGGCATCCCATTCTCGTTTCCTGAAGCTGACCTCATCAGCGTATGTTCTTTGCGGATTTTGGGATATGGTAGATGGGAGATTGGCCTTGTTTCCAAATGATAGTTCGAAAGGGGTATATCCAGTGGCATCATGAACCATAGTGTTATATGCTAGACACAAAATTTAGGTTTTGATCCCATTCTGTTTCATTATCGTTTTGTATATCTTTTAACATGTCGGATATTACAGCATGTGTCCGTTCTAGGCTTCCGTTGGATTGTGGATGGAATGAGGTGGTTTTTATGTGTTTGATCCTAAATGCTTCTTCGTATCGTTGCATTAGCTCGCTAGTGAAACTTTGTCCTCTGTCAGTTAATATACGTTTCGGTGCGGAGAATATATAAATGTAATGATTCAATAAAGCATTCCAGATTGATTGGGTCTGTTGTGTTTTTAGGGGCACAAGTATTAAATATTTGGTTAGTTCATCGTGTATAGAGAGAATGTATTGGTTTCCTATCTTGGTCTTTTTCAACGGGCCTATCACATCCATAGCGATTTTGTCGTTAGATTTTAACGGGGTGTCGGTTATCTGTGGTTCCTCCTTTCCTCTTATCCGAGTAGTCTTTGATGTTTGACATGTCGCGCAAGTTCCTATTCTGCCTTTTATTCTGTCTATTAGGTGTGGGATATCATATTTGCCTCGGATTCTGTCGTACGTCTTTTGTATTCCGGGATGTCCTACCAAGTCATGATTTTCTTTTAGTACTTGTTCTATTTCCTCTTCGCTTAAACTCTGTATTGCTTCGTAAGCAAATTCTATGTCGTCGCGTTGGTCATTGAAAAATAAAAGAAATCTTTTTATGTGTGCTTTGTCTTGTGCGTTTAAGTTATTGTCTCCTATTCCTATCTTTCTATTTGTTTTAAGTATGTCTGATATTTTCTGTAACCATACGGTTTCGTCATATGGGCCCAGATATGGTTTTGTTAATTGGAAAAAGTTGTCTTTGTTAGATGTTAGTTTCAATAATTTTGGTATTTCTTCTGATTTTTCCCAGTCTCTGAATTGTCTTAATAAAACGTCAGTTTGTGTTATCGCGTGTACTCTGGATAGGGTGTCAGCGGCTACGTTTTCCTTTCCTTTTACGTACTCTATATCGTATTTCTCTAATCTCAATCTCCATCGAATCAATCGACTAGAGGGGTCCTTGCAGTTGTGCAGCCATTTAAGGGCTTGGTGGTCTGTTTGAATTTTGAATCTGCGGCCTAATAAATATTGCCTAAATCTTCTAACTGCCCAAACGATGGCCAATAATTCTTTTTCCGTCGTAGTATAATTTCGTTCAGGGGGGTTTAATGTCCTTGAAATGAAGCAACAAGGGTGTCCGTCTTGTGAAAGGATGGCTCCTACACCTTCATTACTGGCGTCCGTTGTTAACGTAAATGTTTTCGTATAGTCGGGGTATTTTAGTACTGGTGCTTGGCATAGTCTTTCTTTTAATGTATCGAAGCTAAGTTGTGTTTTGTCAGTCCAGTGGAATTGTATGTCTTTCTTAGTTAGTTCCGTTAACGGTTTGGCAATTTTCGAGAAATTCCTAATAAATTTTCTATAGTATCCGGCTAACCCAAGGAACGATTTTACATCCGTAGGATTTTTGGGTAGTTTGAAGTTCTTTACTGCTTCTATCTTTTCAGGGTTAGGTTTTACTCCGTTTGCTGTCACTAAGTGTCCTAAATATTCCAATTCGGGTTTTAGGAATTCACATTTATCCGGTTGTACTTTTAGACCTACTTCTCTGAGTCTTTGGAGTATAATGGCTAAGTTTTTATTATGTTCCTCTATCGATTGCCCGAATATAATGATATCATCGAGATAGACGAAACAATGATTATTAATTAAGCCTCTTAACGCGGTGTCCATCATTCTTTGAAAGGTAGCGGGTGCGTTCTTGAGCCCGAATGGCATTCTGTTATAGTGGAAGTGTCCTTGTGGTGTGCTAAATGCAGTGTACTTCCTCGAATTCTCATCCATGTGTATTTGATGGAATCCCGAGGATAAGTCTAAAGCGGAGAAATATTTTGCGTTCCCTAATTGCGATAGCATATCGTCAATGTCGGGTAATGGATATGCGTCTTGGTCCGTTAATTCGTTTAACTTCCGAAAGTCAATCACTATTCGCCACTTTTGTTTCCCCGACGCGTCGATTTTCTTTGGGACGACCCAGACGGGAGAGTTATAGGGAGAGTCGGAGGGTTCTATAATCTTTTTGTCTAACATTTCTGTCATTTGTTTGTTTATTTCGATTTTATGGTGTTCGGGAGGACGGTAGGATTTTACGTTGATGATTTTATCTTCTTTCAATTTAATGGAATGTTTAGCAAGAGATGTACACGGTAATGTTTCGCTGTCTAAATTAAATACATCCATGTAATAGAGAAGAATCTTTTCTATAGGTTCTCTGAGAGGTTTTTCTATGTGCGATAGTCGAATCGAAGATTTGAAATTTTGGATTTGATCTATGGTATTTGTATTTTCGATAATGTTAGAAACTTGAATTGAGGACTTACCACCATTGATAAAGCACACTGGCGTTGGCTTCCCTTCGAGGTATACAATTTTTTGAATGGTTTCTCCTGGTGCAAGGGTTGGTTCTTGTTGCAGCAGAAGGGTGTTGTTATCTAATTTCAATGTTTCGTTGGAGAGTTCGAATCGATATTGATTCAAACCGGGTAAGCCTAATACGCCATCTTCTGTAATTGGGAAATCGTCACCTATTAAAGAGAAGTCTATCTTTTTGTCGAACAAATTCAATTTGACTTTGTAATTAGATTCGTATTCGGAATGTTCCATGGAGAATTTCTTTGTGTCTGGTATTGTTGTCTTTCCTGGGTAGCACCTTTGTTTAAGCAAGTTGATTCCTGCCCCGGAGTCAACGAGAAATCGCAATCCTGGTCGTCCTGGTAATTGTAATAGTATTGTGGGTAATCTTCCTGAGGTAGCATTGATAATTCTGATTGTTCTTGAACGTGGTTTATTCCTGGAGGGGCTTTTCTTTGAGGCGGTATCGGAAAATTTTGGCATTGATTGGGAAGGTGTCCCAATCGATTGCATTTGGGACATTTCGCTTGCGTCCTTTCGCTTAATGGTCTGTTCCCAAACTTCGTAAAGTTGTTCGTTCTTGGTAGAATATTTTGTGTGAGTGGAGTTTTATTATTTGTGTTACTTGTAATAGCGAGGCGATTGTCTACTGGATGAGAAGCCTGGTTACGATAAAATGGCGGGGCGGTTGTCTGTCGCGTCATCTGTCTGCGAGAGCTGTGCTCGCGGAAGTATCTCTCCATATTCATTGCTTTCTTTTCTGCTTCGATGAGATTTGGGGGGACATTAGCCATTAGCGCCTGCCCTATTTCTGGACGAAGGCCTTTTACATAGTCGGTCACAGAGTCCATGTATAGTTGCTCGTTCATCACCCGTCGAGTTAGTTCGTCTCTATACTCGTTGGTAATGCTGTGTTGGAGTTTGTTAAAAACACTACGAAATCTGATGTTATAGTTTTGCACGCTTTCGGTTAATCCTTGCCTCATTCCTCTTAATTCGTCCTGTTGTTCTCTCACTGATACTTGCGCAGCTACATTACGTCTCAATGCTTCGTACAGAGATTCGAATTCGGTAATACGAATATTGCGGATTGCCATTGCGGCTTTTCCTACAATCTTCTCTATTTTAATCATTTTTAGTAATAGTGTCGGTTCGCTACACGTTATTCTTACTTCTTGTATTTCATGAATAAAATCCTCCACGTCTATATCATCCTCTCCGTTTAATATCGGAATGCATTTTAATGCACTCTCAGCTTTTAGCTCTGGTTGCGTATATTGTTCAGGAAAAGTCCTTTCCCAGGATGGTTGAGGTGGTGTTTGAAGTAATGGGCGAGGTTCTCGAAGGACCGATAGATCTTTAGCGGTGTGGGTTACTTCGTCTACGGTTATTAGGGAACTGGCCTCCGATACATTTCCCGTTTTTGTTTTTGCTACAACTTCATCCATACGCAGTGTAAGCATACTCATTTGTTGGGTCAGTCTCTCATTCTGCTTCTGCATTGCATCAAGCAAAGCTTTATCTGTTGGGTCTATTCCGCTGTTAGTTAAAGCGGCGCTAACAGTTTCGGTTTTGTCTTCTCGTGGCGTTGCCATTGTTATACTAATTGTGCTGTCTGTTCTCGATCTGTATTTGACAAAAGAATCCAGGGCTTGCTCACCTTGATCGTTTAACCCGTAGGAAAGGTTCCGTTGCGGTGTTCCTTTGTCGAAACGTCGAAAGTGTCTGCTCTGTTACAGTGGTCCACTGATCCTCAATCTTCAAAGTTGACCGTAGCCCGAAATGCGTATTTTCGTTTTCTTGAAGTTGATGGATCCTGGCAGGATCGCCAAAATGTCACGTAAAATAAAAGAGAAATTTTATAAGAAGAAGAAAACTTTATTTTTACTTCGTTTATACAATTATAAGACACTTCCGAGCTCTAGCCGAGACCGTACGAGAGTGAGTCTCTTACAATCTTTTTACTTTCGATCATCTGTTCTCTCATTATCCCCACTACCCTGTAGGCGTACGTGACCGTTGCTACGCTTCTGGAACAATTGGTGGAAGGACCGTTAGGCCATAAATGAATCCTCAGGTACTCCGCCAATATACATTGTCGCCAAGGTCGCCATGTGTTTCTCTCGTCGGTCCATCGGGTTCGAAGTATGCCGACCGGGACACCATCCTGCCCGCGGTGTGTGTGTGCCCTGGTCTCTGATGTGATTTACGTTACACGGACATAGCGCTAATTGTCTAGTGTGCGCTGAATTGGGCAAGAAATCTGGAGTACCGGGCACATCGAATACTCGGCATGTCTGCAACAGCAATGGAAATACGGGGATTTGAATATTTGAGTCTGAATATGCAAACTTGCAATGACGCCGTATTTGACACGGCCCAGAGTTGACATAGAGCAAACCGGCTGGAGTATGCTGTATTTGGCAGCAAATGTGGAGTATAACATGCATCGTATTGTGAACATACTTACTATGAAAACGGAGATACATTCAGTTGAATATTTAGGCTTGAATGAGCAAAACTACAAATACGCTGGATTTGACTCGTTCCGTATTTAACATGGCTGAAACCAGATCAAGCGCCCAGTGTATGGCAGTCGATGTGGAATATAACGCGCACCGATTTGTCGACATATCTGCAACAGAAACTGAGTCACGTCGATATGAATATTGAACCCTGATCATGCATTACTGCATTTACGCTTGATTTCACGGGGTCCGGAATTGACATAGCGCAAACCAGATGATGCGAGCTGTATTTAATAGCAACTACGGAGTATAAAGCGCATCGAATTTTCCACATATCTGCAATCGAAACGGAGATTCGTTGATTTGATTATTTAGGTGTGATAATGCAAAACTGCAGTTGCGCTGGGTTTGACCGGACCAGAGTGGACATAGCGCTAATTGGATGATATTGGTTTAATTTGCAACAAATGTGGAATGCAAGTATTGGCGACACATTTCCAACAGTAGCGGAGATGCGTGGATTTGAATATATAATAATGTATATGAAAAACTGCAATTACGCTGGATTTGTCGGTGATCGGAGATGACATAGTTTAATTCGAATGATGTGCACTGTATTGGCGGCAAATGTGAAGTATAACCTGAGTCGAATTGTCGGCATATCTGTAACAGAATCGTAGATACGTTGATTTGATTATTTATGCACGAATTTGCAAAACTGCAATTACGCGGGTTTGACACGGTCCAGAGTTGACATAGCGCCAGCCCACTAATGTGCGCTGTATTTGGCAGCAAATATGGAGTGGATGTCGGCACATATGTTATAGAGGCGGAGACACATTGATCTGAACGTTTATTCCTGAGTATGCAAAACTACAATTACGCTGCACTTCACAGGGTCCAGAATCGACATAGCCCAAAGCGGCTGATGTGTGCTGTATTTGGCAACAATTTTGGCGTATAACACGCTTTACGTTGTCGGCATATCTGCAACAGAAGCGGAGATACGTTGATTAGAATATTTCAGCCTGAATATGCAAAGCTGAAACTACGTTGGATTTGTCGGAGACCAGAGATGACATAGCACAAACCCTCCGATGTGTGCTTAATTTGGGAGCCAATGTGGAATATAACACACATAAATTCATCGTCATATCTGCATTAGAAACAGAGATACGTAGATTTGAATATTTAAGCCTGAATATGCAAAACTGCAATTTCGCTGGATTTCACACGGTCCAGAGTTAACTTAGCGCCAGCCCACTTAGGTGCGCTCTATTTGGCAGCAAATGTGGAGCTACCGCGCATAGTATTTTCGACGTATATCCAATACCAGTGCAGCAGTTGAAAGGTCGCATCCCGGATGATGCGCGCTGTATTTAGTAGTAAATGTGGAATACAACTTGCATAGTATTGTCGACATATCTGTAATAGGAACGAAGATACCTTCATTTGAATATTTAAGCCTCAATATGTAAATTTGCACAAACCGGCTGATTTGGCAGCATATGTGCAGTATTATGCGCATCGAATGGTCGTCATTTGAGCTCTTGAGGCGGAGATACGTGGATTTCAATATTTTAGACTGAGTATGCAAAACTGCAAATACGCTGGATTTGACACGGTCCAGAATTGACATTGCGCAAACTGGCAGATATGCGCTGTATAGGTTTATTTGAACATTTAAGTATGAATATGCGTAACTACAATCATGCCGGATTTGACTGAAACCAGAGAGGACATAACGGAAACAGGCTGGTGTGCGCTGCATTTGGCAAGAAATGTGGGGTACAAGTCACATCGAATTCTCGACATATTTGCCACAATGACGGAGATACGTTGATTTGATTATTCGTGCATGAGTATCCAAAATTGCAATTACGCTGGATTTAACAATGGTCAGAATCGACATAGCGCAAACCGGCTGATGAGTAATACATTTGGCAGTACGATACTAACTCGAATTGTGGACATATCTGCAACGGAATCCGAAATAGCTTGATTTGAATATTTAATCCTGAAAATGGAAAGCCGTATCAACACCACTCTCAGCAACGCCAACACCTCTCACAACTCGACAACGCTAACAACTCCACTCTCAACAACGCTAACACCTCTCGCAACTCGACAGCGCTAACAACTCTACTCTTCGACTCCTTGATTAACTCTGACCTCTCGACTCACTCTTATTTCTCGATCAACCGCTCAACGCTTCTCGATCAGCCAAACTTTAAAGTTAAATCGTCCCCTACCATTAGCGTTAGTTTTTCCAACTCTCTAACCACATTCTGTTAACGCTCCGCAAGTACAAGGTGACTTTAGTCACATAGGCTTTCTCACCGATGTAAACTAACAACCGAAGTACACACGACATTGTTTTGATCGATTTCTAATGAGGATTTTTCCTCGCGATACTACAATATGTTGACTTGAATATTTAAGCCTCAATATGCAAAACTGCAAATGCGCTGAGGTTGGCTGCGTCCACACGTTACATAACTCAAACCAGATAATATGCATTGTGTTTGGCAGCAAAAGTGGCGTATATCGCGCATCGAATTGTCGGCATATCTGCAATGCAAACGGCGATACGGTGATTTGAATAATTAATCATGAATATGTAAAGCAGCAATTTCGCTAGGTTTGACAGAGACCGGAGTTGACATGGTACAAACCAGCTGATGTGCGGTGCACATGACTTCGGATGTGAAATGTAACGGGCATCGCTTTGTCGCCATATGTGCAATAGAAACGGAGATACATTCATTTGAATATGTTAACCTTAATTTGTAAAACTGCAATTACGCTTGATATGTCGAGGACCAGAGATGATATAATAGCACGAGCCAGCTGATGTGAGCTGTATTTGGCAGGCAATGAGGAGTATATCTCGCACCTAATTGACGGCAAATCTCCAATCGCAGCGGTGATACGTTTTATTTAATATTCAATAATGGGCCTGTTACGATACCGATAGTATTAGCGTGACTGAAACACATTGCCGTCTCAGTAAAACCATTTTATTTCAAGCTTCACGCTACAGTTCTGAATCCGGACAAGACCGATTCAAGTTCTCGCAAGAGCAAGCAGTCAAATTATGGTACTTACACGAGTTAGAGTCTAATACATTTTAATGGTCCAACATCGATGGGGCGATTTCGCATCGAAATTTTCAGAGGACAGCGTAACCTTCCAACGACGACCGCCGTACGAGCAGCGGATAAACTTATTTCGTGCCTTAGGTTGCCCTCACCACGTCCTCTACTTCTTGATTCTTGGTTGGTAGCTTTAGCGGCTGCAGGTCCGAGAAATTGCATCTTGACCCGCTTTGTCGTATGTCGCATGTGACGTCTCACTTTCCGCCGTAGACACTTGTCGGATCTACATACGTTGAACCATTTGCGCGAGACAAGCGCGGCGCTCTGCAGGGACGAGGGATCCTTTTTTCGAAGTATCAAGTGCGAAACCTCCAGTGGTAGTTCGGAAGTGATATCTACCTTACTTGGCACGAACAAACCAACGACGCGTAGTAGAGATCTAAAAAACTCCATGTTGCTTCTACTGTTGCGCGAGCACGATCGACGGTCTGGGTAAGAGTGGAGGCTTATATATGTGCTGTTCGTCACGGTGCACTTCGAGTTCCGGTTCCGGGTGAGAGTGCTGGTCAGGCAGAATCGATGGTATGTGCATGTATTTTCACTTACATCGGGTTCACATTATGACTAGAGTTAGAGGCGCGAAACGAATCTTCATTTGGTTTAGACGTTTGTAGTTATGCAATAGAGCAGATATTTACTAGTGTAAATATGATTGTTATATAATTGGCAAGTAGTCGTGGTGATGAGGTACTCGAGAAGCTAATGACAATGATCCTGGGTTCAATAACAAAGCCGTGGTCAACGGGACAACAGAATTCGTTTTCATCCTGATTCCAAGTTGTACCATACTTCCTTATCTACGGAATAGGTAGGACTGAACAAACTCTTTGTCAAAACATAGAATATCCACCGAGTGTTAAGGCTCTTTGTAACTGGCTAATGTGACCTCACGAGAGAATGATTTTCCGGCACGATGATGCTGCAGAGGAAAACTATGATGGGTGTGTCTAAGGGTACCAGAACATCGGATACGTGGAGAAAAGACTTCGCTCGGAAAGAGATTGAAAGTGACGTTACTGTTGATTGGATAATTTCCAGGTTGATGGTTAGAGAAGTATGCTAGTAGCCCTTGAGGGAACGTTGCTAGCGGGAAGCGTCGTCCGTGGAAAAATATATTTCACCTATCATCCCGTAGTTGGAACAAAGACTGTTTGCCTGTTTAGGACTGTTAAGGACTTTAGTTAACTAAATCTTAAGGTTTATAATGGGTCCTCAGGCTAGCTAAACATATACTGTGGAGATGCGTTGATATCTGGCAATCATCTTATCCGACGGATGTCTGCGTGTGGCGAGACTGGGGACAGAAACCGTTGGAATGTTTACTGTCGTGTCCCGTCCCAAGTATTTCTTTTAAGGACAGATATAGAATTACTCCATGGCTTTATTAGACAAAACTTTCATCTCTTGACCGCGGCTACGTTCGGTGACTGGTTGTCGCCTTGAGGCCATGTTCGGTATCACAAGTTTCGAACAATTACAATCGGACTGGATGACTACAATTGTTTAATTACCGCTGCGGTAGAATCTAGATTACAATGTTTCGGGATTTTCCCAAAATTCCAAATAGAATGTTGCGGTGTTCTTTCATCTGCGACTTATATTTATGTCGCTGGTAGTTCTTTCGCATTAGCTTATCGACGGCCTGGCTGGGAACGAATAGGGAAGCGAACTTTTCTGCCCGCGCACCTGGAGTGATGAATTCCTGAGTCCTCTTCGTTTTGCTCGTTTCAAACATCAGGTGGTATTATTACTTCGCGATTTTCGCTGTAATGGTGTTCAATGTTACCGTGCAATAAAAATTCACGCATTTCGGACGGTCTAAGTGTACGATTACGTTCTTGTTGCTAACTTCAATCGCAATGGTCCTTTTTGCTCTCGATATAAATTGATGCTGTCCGCCGTAGGGTGGTTGTAAGGGGTTTCCGATGTAATCGTGACGTAGAAATACGTAAGACTTTAGACGGCTTCCGTATTTCGACTTGGCCTGTTGCTTCGTTGGTACGCAGAATTCTGCCGGCAATCCTATGCCGGTGCCATAAACCATTTCGGCTGTCGTCGTTTTCACGTACGTAATAACTGTTCGTATGCCTAATAAAACTATTGGCAAGATTTCTACACAGTTGCTCGTATCGTGGCATTTGATTGCTGCTTTTAGTTGTCGGGGCAGGCGATCTACCATCCTGTTGGTCACGGGGTGATAGGCTGTCGTTCGTAAATGCCTAATGCCGAGGAACAGGCATAATTCGTTAAATAAGTTTGACTCGAACTGGCGTCCTTGATCGGTCCTTATCCTTAAAGGTACGTCGAAACGGAATATCCACGTGGAAAGGATGGCTGAAACAACGGTTGCCGCCTCCATGTCGGCGATGGGAACGGCTTCGGTCTAACGCGAAAAACGATCGATTTCCGCCAGGCAATGTCGGTATCCTAGCGTCCCGTGTCTGGGGGGGGGGTTTGTCATAAGATCATCGACGTCCTGTAGCTGTTGATCGCTGAGGCATGTGCCCAGCGTCACGTTCCTAATTATGCTCTAGCAGTTTATATTTCTCTAGTCAAGTTGTTTGAATGAACTGTAATTTATACCTGTTAAATCAGTCTATACTTAATTGAACCACCCCGATTATCCTAACAGAAATAAGGTTATCGATCTGTTCGTGGCTGTTAGGAACATGATACATTTACACTGTACATGTGAATGTGCGTGCAAGCGTCAGAGGACGTCCAGGCCTTAGTTGGGACAAAAGACAAGAGTCAGTCGTTTCAAGTATCTGGAAGAGTCGGTTGACAACAAGCGTGCGTGCGAGTAGGATTTTGAGGTCTTAAGAGTATAAGATATATGTATAACAGTTGTGTGCTAAATAAAGGGAATTATTTGTATTTCCGAATCCATTCTATATCTTTTCATGGTAGCAGAGCGTGGTTCATAATTTTGTAAGTTATTTTAGTGCGTGTTTTTCAATATTGCGAGTTAGTTCGTGTGAATTCTCAGTAAGGAAAGAAACGTTCAAAGGTTACAAAGAGGAAAAATACACTTCGAGCACGTAGGAACGCTTGAGTAAGAGATCAGGAATCATTTAAAATGGAGAGATCGGAAATCATGATACCTATTTTCGATGGTGAGGATTACGGTATGTGGAAGCAAAGAATAACGATGCTTCTCAGATGTAAAGAATGCGAGATTGTCACAACTCGTTGAAGACAGGGTGAAGACAGAAACAGACAATGAAGACTGGGACAAAAAGGATCTGGAGGCAATAAATATAATTTACAATGCCGTTACAAATAGACAATTGGAATATATTAGAGAAGAAAAAACGGCATATGGGATAGTAAAAAAGTTTGATAAAATGTACTTGAAAGCGTCGACGGCACTACAGATCGTATGCAGAAGGAGATAGGAAAAGATAAGACTTGAGAAATACACTGATTCAGCAACGTTCTTTAGCGATTTCGAAAAATTAATAAACGAATTAAAATGTGCAGGTGCACAAGTGAGTGAGAGGGAAAAACTAAATTACATGCTGAATACGTTACCGGAAGAATACACCTACATAGCGGATATAGTAGATGCATGAAAGCAGAAAATCAAACGGTAGCGTATGTAAAAAATAAAATTGAAATAGCGGAGAAGAAAAATAAGTCCAATCGAGAAGAAATGCAAACCAACGCCTTTTCTGCAAAAAAGGAAGGATGCTTCAGACGTGGAAGAGTAGGACATTTTGCGAGAGAGTGTCAAAATGGCGTCGAAGCGGGAAGCAGTAACAGTTTTTGGCGTGGGTCAACATGTGGTCGCAGCAGAGGAAGAGGAAACAAAGGAAATACGAGCAGGGAACGTGGAAATTTCCATCGTCAATCAACAACCGGCACGAGCGAGCATGGTAACTCAAGATCAGGCACATTGATAGCAACGGCGCACGCAGCACACAGCGGCGAGGCGAACGAGATAAGTAATAATGAAGTAATGTGGCTATTAGATAGCAGTTGCACAGATCACATAATTAACAACGTAAATTATTTCGACAATTCTATTGACCTTAAAGAAGCGGTAAATATATATTTAGGCGATAATAGATCGATAAAGGCAACAAAAGTAGGGAATGTTATAACTTATTTTGAAGCATTTGGAAAGAAAATGAAATAAATATGAATAACGTTTTTTACGCGAAAGAAGTGTCCGCAAACTTGATTAGTTTAGGCAAGCTAACAGATAATAAGAACACGGTTATTTCAAAAGGAAATATTGCAAAAGTAATAGGTGAGGACAATAAGCTTACAGCGGTAGCGGTTAAAGAAAAGGGAACATATAGAATGAAAAGTATATTGAAAGGGAAAGAGCACTTAGCAAACAGCGCCGAACGTAGTGGTATGAGTAAAAAGGAAAGATGGCATAGGATGTTAGGACACGTAAATTTTAAATATTTAAATATTTTGGGTAAAGAGCAGCTAGTTACTGTATACCGAATGAAATTGAGAAGGAATTTTTGAAATGTAGGGTGTGCATAGAAAGTAAAATGCACAATTTACCATTCAAAAATAATCAAACCAAGGCTAGGGAGATAATGGAAATTATTCATACGGACGTGTGCGGTCCCTTTAAGACTACCGGATTCAATGAAGAGAAATATTTCATCTCATTTATCGATGATTATAGCAAAATAGCTAGAGTTTATTGTATAAAATCAAAGGGTGAGGTCTTTGATTGTTTCGTACAGTTTGTAAATGAAGCCGAGTATTTGACGGGCAAGAAGTTAAAAATATTGAGATGTGATAATGGAAAAGAGTATTTGAATAATCGAATTTATAAATATGCTAGGGATAAAGGTATCAGAATTAATAATTGCCCAACCCACGTACATGAGTTAAACGGGACAGCGGAAAGGTATAATAGAACAGTTATGGACATGGCGCGTTGCTTGTTAGCGGAAGCGAAAGTACATAAAAGGTACTGACCGGAAATAGTTTGTACAGCGGTATACTTCAAAAATCGAATACTGGCAAATACTATAAAGGGGAAAAACACCTTTTGAAATATTCTTCGGGAGAAAACCAAGTGTTGAAAATCTACATCTATATGGAAGTAAAGTTTTTGTAAGAAGACCAGAACAAAAAAGAGTTTCTAAATGGGATAAGAAGGCAGATATGGGAATTTTGTTGGGATATAGTGAATGTTACGCCACGAGGCTTAACACAGGCTGTATTTTCTAACCGTCACTCGCGGCCCTACAATGTCTCAGTCAGATCGTCTTATCTGACCGCCGGATCATATACAATGTATCGACGAGCGCATAGCTGTCGCCAAGCAGCGAGTTCTCGAAACGTCGAATTTGGTCCGTTACGTTTTCCACGCAAGAACAGACATACGTGATCATAGACGCGAACGGTGGCGTGACCTAAGTATAGTGGGGATCGTCTTAAAGATGAGACAAAGAAATCATCTAAAGTCGATCAGTTCCTTGTGACGCGTCGAACGTTACACATTGAGTCAAAGATCTAACGCCGAATTTCTAACATTAAGTCTCATACCGTGCTACTCTATTATTGCAGCGTGATAAGTTATTAAGTGTTTATATCTATTCATTCGTGTATATTAAGTGTTGGAAATATAAATTTTAACTCTGTGAGCCACAGTGTTATCATACCTGAATCACCCCTATTATCTTAATCGAAATACGGGGATCGAACTATTCGTGGTGTCGATCATTCTGATCGTAACGGGAATTTACGACTCCCGTTGGCGCATATTCTAACGACCGCGTCTCCCCGCGATAGCTCGAAAATACATGGTCCTTTGAGCCGGATCACGTGCCATCAAAGAAGTGCACTGACCAGTGACTATACAGTGTCACGTGAAATCCACATTCCAACACCTTAGTCAACTGACCAAAGGAGCCGCCACCGGAGAGGAACACCTCCTTCGTTCAGCATCTACACGAGCCCACGCCACACTGTGGCGAGTAAAAACCGACTCTCAGACCAACGCCCATTTGATCAAGGTAAGATCGTTCCTACCACTAAAATCAAACATGGCTCAACCTGACTCGATCAGTACATTGCGGCGGAGACGAAACGGCCTCGCCCGCCGCTTTACGATCACGAAGCGCCAACTCGATGAATACGAAGAGTCTGGGCAAGTAAACAACGGCTACTTAGTATTTTGCCGCAATTCGTTCGACGAGTATTGGAGGAGATTAAGCGCGGTTCAAGACGAGCTAGAAGTGTTAGATCAGGGGGAGATTGCTTGTAGAGCCTCTTTGTTGCAAGAGTATCTGGAGATTAACACACGACTCATAGATCTCTTTGACCAAATACCAGCAACAACCCCCTCGACAACAAAAACACGCGACTCATGCGTGAACCCTGAGCCGACACCAATCACTTTGCCAGAGGTCAGCTTGCCTCAGTTCGATGGTGCCTTCGAGAACTGGACCTATTCCTATGACACGTTCTCATCCACAGTGGACCGCAATGAACATTTGACCGAAGTGCAAAAAGTCCAACACGAGTCGACGCATCAAGTCGAAGCTGTCCAACTCGAGATAGAATTATTAGACTCGGATGGACAATCGCGCGATCTCGAAATCAGAGAGCAATATGAAGATATATACGAGCGGCTAAGACGTAACCAACGTGTCGCACGGCAAGCCCCGTCATCGAGACCGTGAACCAGTGAATCCGCCGTTGCTATCAAATCGCCACGAAATGTCTTCATTCAGCCAACCTCTCACGATCCACTGGACCGGGAGGAAGTGAATCCCGTCCAGGACAACAGGAATCAAACTCCGCCGACGGGGAACACCACTTTACATGTTACACCTGACATGGACATCATAGCAGAGAATCTTTCTCCGGGCCCTAACGTGAAGAATTCTCCATCGCCATGGCCGCGAGGAGCCACGCCTGCGAGTGACCCAGATCGAGATAATCTCCACGCTGTTACTACTATGACTAATCATTTAATTGTCGGTAGTTTTCAGAACGCGCCAGCTGATCTCAACACTCGTCCACTAAGCCCACAGATCACTACGTCGGACAAATCGCTGATTTGGTCTTTTGCGGATTGTTGGACTACGCCGGTACAACTACCAGCCATCAGCGAGAAGGCGCAATCCGAAGGGGTCAACGGGGGGAGCCTCATCCCTCAATCAACCATGACCTCCTCCACGTTTCCACAGCCGAAACAAGAACGAGGATGTCCAAATGATATGCAATACTTTCACGGGTCTGATGTTGCAGAAATACCATATAAGAAAGGCGAAACCTGCTCAAGGTCTTACCATGAAACAAGCTACGATACGTGGGACAAGACAACTCAATTGGGTCAGAACATCGAGGGGAGCTCAGGTCCCCAATCAAACACAAAACTCTGCGACGTGTTTGAATCTGTACCATGCATCATCGGAGTTTCATTCAATGACACCTCGTGGGCCGAGGTGTTCCACGATACTTCATGGGCCAAGCTGTTTCACGACGCTTACTGGATCGTGAATTTCATCGCGCCCTCCGCGCGACGTCGAACCAGACTCCAGGACAGACGAATACCCTCAGCGCACCGGCCTTTCGGCCGTATCATCAAATTCCTCCTGGCGACCACGACATCTTCTGGACGGCCACAGTCCACACGGCAGCAACAATCAACAAGAAGGCGGATAGAAGATTTAATTAACTCTACCTCTACAGAATTTTGATCGGTACCCTCTCAACGGGGGGAGGATGTTACGCCACTAGGCTTAACACAGGCTGTATTTTCTAACCGTCACTCGCGGCCCTACAATGTCTCGGTGAGATCGTCTTATCTGACCGCCGGATCATATACAATGTATCGACGAGCGCATAGCTGTCGCCAAGCAGCGAGTTCTCGAAACGTCGAATTTGGTCCGTTACGTTTTCCACGCAAAAACAGACATACGTGATCATAGGCGCGAACGGTGGCGTGACCTAAGTATAGTGGGGATCGTCTTAAAGATGAGAAAAGGAAATCATCTAAAGTCGATCAGTTCCTTGTGACGCGTCGAACGTTACACATTGAGTCAAAGATCTAACGCCGAATTTCTAACATTAAGTCTCATACCGTGCTACTCTATTATTGCAGCGTGATAAGTTATTAAGTGTTTATATCTATTCATTCGTGTATATTAAGTGTTGGAAATATAAATTTTAACTCTGTGAGCCACAGTGTTATCATACCTGAATCACCCCTATTATCTTAATCGAAATACGGGGATCGAACTATTCGTGGTGTCGATCATTCTGATCGTAACGGGAATTTACGTCTCCCGTTGGCGCTTATTCTAACGACCGCGTCTCCCCGCGATAGCTCGAAAATACATGGTCCTTTGAGCCGGATCACGTGCCATCAAAGAAGTGCACTGACCAGTGACTATACAGTGTCACGTGAAATCCACATTCCAACACCTTAGTCAACTGACCAAAGGAGCCGCCACCGGAGAGGAACACCTCCTTCGTTCAGCATCTACACGAGCCCACGCCACACTGTGGCGAGTAAAAACCGACTCTCAGACCAACGCCCATTTGATCAAGGTAAGATCGTTCCTACCACTAAAATCAAACATGGCTCAACCTGACTCGATCAGTACATTGCGGCGGAGACGAAACGGCCTCGCCCGCCGCTTTACGATCACGAAGCGCCAACTCGATGAATACGAAGAGTCTGGGCAAGTAAACAACGGCTACTTAGTATCTTGCCGCAATTCGTTCGACGAGTATTGGAGGAGATTAAGCGCGGTTCAAGACGAGCTAGAAGTGTTAGATCAGGGGGAGATTGCTTGTAGAGCCTCTTTGTTGCAAGAGTATCTGGAGATTAACACACGACTCATAGATCTCTTTGACCAAATACCAGCAACAACCCCCTCGACAACAAAAACACGCGACTCATGCGTGAACCCTGAGCCGACACCAATCACTTTGCCAGAGGTCAGCTTGCCTCAGTTCGACGGTGCCTTCGAGAACTGGACCTATTCCTATGACACGTTCTAATCCACAGTGGACCGCAATGAACATTTGACCGAAGTGCAAAAAGTCCAACACGAGTCGACGCATCAAGTCGAAGCTGTCCAACTCGAGATAGAATTATTAGACTCGGATGGACAATCGCGCGATCTCGAAATCAGAGAGCAATATGAAGATATATACGAGCGACTAAGACGTAACCAACGTGTCGCACGGCAAGCCCCGTCATCGAGACCGTGAACCAGTGAATCCGCCGTTGCTATCAAATCGCCACGAAATGTCTTCATTCAGCCAACCTCTCACGATCCACTGGACCGGGAGGAAGTGAATCCCGTCCAGGACAACAGGAATCAAACTCCGCCGACGGGGAACACCACTTTACATGTTACACCTGACATGGACATCATAGCAGAGAATCTTTCTCCGGGCCCTAACGTGAAGAATTCTCCATCGCCATGGCCGCGAGGAGCCACGCCTGCGAGTGACCCAGATCGAGATAATCTCCACGCTGTTACTACTATGACTAATCATTTAATTGTCGGTAGTTTTCAGAACGCGCCAGCTGATCTCAACACTCGTCCACTAAGCCCACAGATCACTACGTCGGACAAATCGCTGATTTGGTCTTTTGCGGATTGTTGGACTACGCCGGTACAACTACCAGCCATCAGCGAGAAGGCGCAATCCGAAGGGGTCAACGGGGGGAGCCTCATCCCTCAATCAACCATGACCTCCTCCACGTTTCCACAGCCGAAACAAGAACGAGGATGTCCAAATGATATGCAATACTTTCACGGGTCTGATGTTGCAGAAATACCATATAAGAAAGGCGAAACCTGCTCAAGGTCTTACCATGAAACAAGCTACGATACGTGGGACAAGACAACTCAATTGGGTCAGAACATCGAGGGGAGCTCAGGTCCCCAATCAAACACAAAACTCTGCGACGTGTTTGAATCTGTACCATGCATCATCGGAGTTTCATTCAATGACACCTCGTGGGCCGAGGTGTTCCACGATACTTCATGGGCCAAGCTGTTTCACGACGCTTACTGGATCGTGAATTTCATCGCGCCCTCCGCGCGACGTCGAACCAGACTCCAGGACAGACGAATACCCTCAGCGCACCGGCCTTTCGGCCGTATCATCAAATTCCTCCTGGCGACCACGACATCTTCTGGACGGCCACAGTCCACATGGCAGCAACAATCAACAAGAAGGCGGATAGAAGATTTAATTAACTCTACCTCTACAGAATTTTGATCGGTACCCTCTCAACGGGGGGAGGATGTTACGCCACTAGGCTTAACACAGGCTGTATTTTCTAACCGTCACTCGCGGCCCTACAATGTCTCGGTGAGATCGTCTTATCTGACCGCCGGATCATATACAATGTATCGACGAGCGCATAGCTGTCGCCAAGCAGCGAGTTCTCGAAACGTCGAATTTGGTCCGTTACGTTTTCCACGCAAAAACAGACATACGTGATCATAGGCGCGAACGGTGGCGTGACCTAAGTATAGTGGGGATCGTCTTAAAGATGAGAAAAGGAAATCATCTAAAGTCGATCAGTTCCTTGTGACGCGTCGAACGTTACACATTGAGTCAAAGATCTAACGCCGAATTTCTAACATTAAGTCTCATACCGTGCTACTCTATTATTGCAGCGTGATAAGTTATTAAGTGTTTATATCTATTCATTCGTGTATATTAAGTGTTGGAAATATAAATTTTAACTCTGTGAGCCACAGTGTTATCATACCTGAATCACCCCTATTATCTTAATCGAAATACGGGGATCGAACTATTCGTGGTGTCGATCATTCTGATCGTAACGGGAATTTACGACTCCCGTTGGCGCGTATTCTAACGACCGCGTCTCCCCGCGATAGCTCGAAAATACAGTGAAGTAGGTTACAGAGTCTTATTAGGTGGGAAAATAACAATAGCGAGACATATCTACTTTACCTGGCACGAACAAACCAACGACGCGTAGTAGAGATCTAAAAAATTCCATGTTGCTTCTACTGTTGCGTGAGCACGACTGACGGTCTGGCTAAGAGTGGAGGCTTATATATGTGCTGTTCGTCACGGTGCACTGCGAGTTCCGGTTCCGGGTGAGAGTGCTGGTCAGGCAGAATCGATGGTATGTGCATGTATTTTCACTTACATCGGGTTCACATTATGATTAGAGTTAGAGGCGCGAAACGGATCTTCATTTGGTTTAGACGTTGTAGTTATGCAATAGAGCAGATATTTACTAGTGTAAATTTGATTGTTATATAATTTGACAAGTAGTCGTGGTAATTAGGTACTCGAGAAGCTAATGACAATGATCCTGGGTTCAATAACAAAGCCGCGGTCAACGGGATAACAGAATTCGTTTTCATCCTGATTCCAAGTTGTACCATACTTCCTTATCTACGGTATAGGTAGGACTGAACAAACTCTTTGTCAAAGCATAGAATATCCACCGAGTGTTAAGGCTCTTTGTAACTGGCTAATGTGACCTCACGTGAGAATGATTTTCCGGCACGATGATGCTGCAGAGGAAAACTATGATGGGTGTGTCTAAGGGCACCAGAACATCGGATACGTGGAGAAATGACTTCGCTCGGAAAGAGATTGAAAGTGACGTTACTGTTAATTGGACAATTTCCATGTTGATGGTTAGAGAAGGATGCTAGTAGCCCTTGAGGAAACGTTGCTGGCGGGAAGCGTCGTCCGTATAGATTTCACCTATCATCCCGTAGTTGAAACAAAGACTGTTTGCCTGTTGATGACAGTTATGGACTTCAATTAACTAAATCTTAAGGTTTATAATGGGTCCTCAGGCTAGCTAAACATATACTGTTGAGATGCGTTGACATCTGGCAATCATCTTATCCGACGGATAGAGTCTGCGTGTGGCGAGTCACGGGACAGAAACCGTTGGAATGTTTACTGTCACGTGCCGCTACGATTATTTCATTTAAGGACAGCTATAGAATTACTCCATGCCCTTATTAGACAAAACGTTCATCCCTTGACCGCGGCTACGATCGGTGACTGGTTGTCGCCTCGAGGCCAAGTGCAGTATCACAAGTTTCGAACAATTACAATCGGACTAGATGACTACGATTGTTTAATTACAGCTATGGTAGAATCTAGATTACAATGTTACGGGATTTTCCCAAAATTCCAAACGGAAGGTTCCCGTGTTCTATCATCTCCGATTTATATTTATGCTTGATCTGTCTGGGACCAGTCTGGATATAGCGCAAACTGGCTGGCAAACGATGTATTTGGCAAGAAATGTGGAGTACCAGGCACATCGAATTGTCGACATATCAGCAACAGCAACGGAGATACGTGGAGTTGAATATTTGAGTCTGAATCTGCAAAACAACAATTACACTGCATATAACAGAGACCAGAGTCGATGTTCTGGCGCGCAACACATCTGCACTCCATCCCGCGCGGCTTGGCATCCAACGGTCCACGTGCCATCCTTCGAATCCTCCATAGGCCCAAGGACCCATCATAAAGCCGAAATCCCAACTGCATTGTTCGCACATATGGTCTAAGTCAATCTGTTTGCCCGAAAAGACTTTCTAATTCTAGAAGTGTTTTCGGTCGGTTTTTAGAAAGGTCCTTGGGGTTAGTACGCCCTCTTAAGAATTACGGAGAAGGCGGGTAATGGCCTAACGAAAAAAGCGGACATCTACCTAACGGAAAATCTGAGATTTCCCATAAACAATGTCGCCTAGGACCCACGTTGGTAGGAGGCTTCTTCCTCCTCTCTTCCTTTCTAACATTAGTCATAACCAATCGGCATCGCGGATCATTGCCCTCACTTTCCTAACTAACAATGTAATCAACGAATCCGCGTTCTTCGCTCAAAGGGCACACCAATACCGAGCTTCCTACTCACATCAGAATAAACTTTAGAGTTACATCATCTCTCACGGTGACTAGAGTTCCTGCAATCCCTATAACTCTTACCGTTCCTATATCTCTCAGAGTTCCATCGTCTCTCGCGGTGACTAAAGTTCCTGCAATCCCTATAACTCTCACCGTTCCTATATCTCTAAGAGCCTCCTATTACTCTCACAGTATCCAGAAGTCCGACAGCTCCTACAGCTCTCACGGACCTAGAGCTCCTATAGCTCACACTCTCATCTAAGAATAATCCATTTCTTCGTTATCTGTATCTTAAGCAACGGCGTTCTTACTCAGTGTGATTGTATAAATCGTTGGAAATACATATATTTTTTATAACTTTGTGACCCCCAGTGTTATACCACAACGACTACACCTATTATCCTAAGCGAAATACGGGGATCGAACTATCCGTGGAGTCGATTATTCCAATCGTAACGGGAATTTACGACACCCATTGACGCGTATTCAAACGAACGCGTCTCCCCGCGATAGCTCGAAAATACAGTCGATATAGCGCAAACCGAATAAGTACTGTATTTGGCTGTAATTGTGGAGTATAGCGCGCATCGCATTTGCGATATGTATCCAATAGCAGCGCTGATACGTTGGTTTGAACATTTAGGCATGAATATGCAAAACAGCAATTACGCTGAATCTGTCAGTGACCAGAGAAGACGTAAGACAGAAGAGATGATAGAATCGGAAGATGTGCTCTCTGCTCACCAGCAAATCAGGAGCATAACGCTCACCGAATTGTCGTCATATCTGCCATAGAAACGAAGATACGTTGCTTTCGATATTCAAGCATGAAAATGCTAAACTGCTATTATGGTGTATTTGACAGGGACAAGATTGAACAAAACGCTAATCTACTGATGTGCGCTGTATATGACATCAGTTGTCAAATATAACGCGCACCGAATTGTCTGTAAGTGTGCCATAGAAACGGAGATTCGTTGGTTGGAATATTTAATACTGAATATGTAAAGCTGCAAATACGCAGGGTTCGGCTGGGTCCCGATTTTACATGCATCAAACGGAATAACGTGCACTGTGTTTGGCAGCAAATTTGGAGTATAACGAGCCTCTAATTGTAGCCATAGGTGCCATAGAATCGGAGATACGTCTGTTTGAATACTTAATCCTGAATATACGAAACTGCAACTACGCTGGATCTGGCTGGGTCCAGATTTTACATAGCGTAAACCGGATGATGTGCACTGTACTTGGCATCAGATGTGGAATATAACGCGCATCGCATGGCCAATGTTTCTGGAAAACAAGCGGAGATACCTTGATTCGAATATGTAAGCATTAATATCCAAAACTGCAATTACGATGGATTTCTCCGAGTCCAGTCTTGACAGTGTGCAAACGGGCTGATGTGTGCTGTATTTGGCAGCAAATGTGCAGTATTACGTACATCCTATTTTCGACGTACCTACAATGGATACGGAGATACTTTCACTTGAATAACAAGGCTTGAATATGCAAAACTACAAATACGCTGGATTTGACTCGGTCCGGATTTAACACGGGTTAAACCAGATGAAGCGCTCTGCGTATGGCAGTCAATGTGGAATATAAAGCGCATCGTATTGTCGACATATGTATTATTGAATCGGAGTAACGTTGATTTGAATATTTAAGCCCGAACATACAAAATTGCATTTGGGCTGGATTTTGCAGGGACCAGAGTTGACACAGCGCAAACGAGCTGATGGGCAATGTAATTACAGCAAATGCGGAGTACAAGGCGTATGGAATTGTCGACATATGTGCAAAAGAAGCGGCGAATCTTTGAATGCAATATTTAAGCATTAACAACAAAAACTACAATTACGCTGGATTTTACAGGGTCCAGAGTTGACATAGCACAGACCGGCTGATTTGGCATCATATGTGGAGTATTCTGATCATCGAATAGGCGACATAGAAACCAAGATACGTTCATTTGAATATGTAATATATGAATATTTCGCCTGAAAGTGCATAATTGCGTATACGCTGAGTTTGGCTGCGCCCACACGTTACATAACTCAAACCAGATAATATGCATTGTGTTTGGCAGCAAAAGTGGCGTATATCGCGCATCGAATTGTCTGCATATCTGCAATGCAAACGGCGATACGGTGATTTGAATAATTAATCATGAATATGCAAAGCAGCAATTTCGCTAGGTTTGACAGAGACCGGAGTTGACATGGTACAAACCAGCAGATGTGCGGTGCACATGACATCGGATGTGAAATGTAACGGGCATCGCTTTGTCGCCATATGTGCAATAGAAACAGAGATACATTCATTTGAATATGTTAACCTTAATTTGTAAAACTGCAATTACGCTTGATATGTCGAGGACCAGAGATGATATAATAGCACGAGCCAGCTGATGTGAGCTGTATTTGGCAGGCAATGAGGAGTATATCTCGCATCTAATTGACGACAAATCTGCAATTGCAGCGATGATACATTGTAGTTAATATTCAATAATGGGCCTATTACGATACAGATAGTATTATCGTGACTGAAACACATTGCTTCTCAGTAAAACCATTTTATTTCAAGCTTCGCGCTACAGTTCTGAATCCGGACAAGACCGTTTCAAGTTCTCGCAAGAGCAAGCAGTCAAATTAAGGTACTTACACGAGTTAGAGTCTAATACATTTTTTGGTCCAACATCGATGGGGCGATCTCGCATCGAAATTTTCAGAGGACCGCGTAACCTTCCAACGATGACCGCCGTACGAGCAGCGGATAAACTTATTTCGTGCCTTAGGTTGCCCTCACCACGTCCTCTACTTCTTGATTCTTGGTTGGTATCTTTAGCGGCTGCAGGTCCGAGAAATTGCATCTTGACCCGCTTTCTCGTATGTCGCATGTGACGTCTCACTTTCCGCCGTAGACACTTGTCGGATCTACAAACGTTGAACCATTTGCGCGAGACAAGCGCGGCGCTCTGCAGGGACGAGGGATCCCATTTTCGAAGTATCAAGTGCGATACCTCCAGTGGTAGTTCGGAAATGATATCTACTTTACTTGGCACGAACAAACCAACGACGCGTAGCACAGATCTAAAGAAACCCCATGTTGCTTCTATTGTGGCGCGAGCACGACTGACGGTCTGGCTAAGAGTGGAGGCTTATATATGTGCTGTTCGTCACGGTGCACTGCGAGTTCCGGTTCCGGTTCCGGGTGAGAGTGCTGGTCAGGCAGAGTCGATGGTATGTGCATGTATTTTCACTTACATCAGGTTCACATTATTGTTGGGAATATGATACATTTACACTGTACATGTGAATGTGTGTGTAAGCGTCAGAGTACGTCCGAGTCTTGGTTGAGACAAAAGACAAGAGCAAGTCGTTAGAAGTATCTGGAAGAGTCGGTTGTCAACAAGCGTGCGTGCAAGTAGGATTTTGAGGTCTTAAGAGTATAAGATATATGTATAACAGTTGTGTGCTAAATAAAGGGAATTATTTGTATTTCCGAATCCATTCTATATCTTTTCATGGTAGCAGAGCGTGGTTCATAATTTTGTAAGTTATTTTAGTGCGTTTTTTTTCAATATTGCGAGTTAGTTCGTGTGAATTCTCAGTAAGGAATGAAACGTTCAAAGGTTACAAAGAGGAAAAATACACTTCGAGCACGTAGGAACGCTTGAGTAAGAGATAAGGAATCATTTAAAATGGAGAGATCGGAAATCATGATACCTATTTTCGATGGTGAGGATTACGGTATGTGGAAGCAAAGAATAACGATGCTTCTCAGATGTAAAGAATGCGAGATTGTCACAACTAGGGTGAAGACAGAAACAGACAATGAAGACTGGGACAAAAAGGATCTGAAGGCAATAAATATAATTTATAATGCCATCACAAATAGACAATTGGAATATATTAGAGAAGAAAAAACGGCATATGGGATAGTAAAAAAGTTTGATAAAATGTACTTGAAAGCGTCGACGGCACTACAGATCGTATGCAGAAGGAGATAGGAAAAGATAAGACTTGAGAAATACACTGATTCAGCAACGTTCTTTTTCGATTTCGAAAAATTAATAAACGAATTAAAATGTGCGGGTGCACAAGTGAGTGAGAGGGAAAAACTAAATTACATGCTGAATACGTTACCCGAAGAATACAACTACATAGCGGATATAGTAGATGCATTGAAAGCAGAAAATCAAACGGTAGCGTATGTAAAAAATAAAATTGAAATAGCGGAGAAGAAAAATAAGTCCAATCGAGGAGAAATGCAAACCAACGCCTTTTCTGCAAAAAAGGAAGGATGCTTCAGACGTGGAAGAGTAGGACATTTTGCGAGAGAGTGTCATAATGGCGTCGAAGCGGGAAGCAGTAACAGTTTTTGGCGTGGGTCAACACGTGGTCGCAGCAGAGGAAGAGGAAACAAAGGAAATACGAGCAGGGGACGTGGAAATTTCCATCGTCAATCAACAACCGGTACGAGCGAGCATGGTAACTCAAGATCGGGCACATTGATAGCAACGGCGCACGCATCACACAGCGGCGAGGCGAACGAGATAAGTAATAATGAAGTAATGTGGCTATTCGATAGCGGTTGCACAGATCACATAATTAACAGCGTAAATTATTTCGATAAATGTATTGACCTTAAAGAACCGGTAAATATATATTTAGGCGATAATAGATCGATAACGGCAACAAAAGTAGGGAATGTTATAAGATATTTTGAAGCATTTGGAAAGAAAATGAAATAAATATGAATAACGTTTTTTACGCGAAAGAAGTGTCCGCAAACTTGATTAGTTTAGGCAAGCTAACAGATAATAATAACACGGTTATTTCAAAAGGAAATATTGCAAAAGTAATAGTTGAGGACAATAAGAACAGCGGTTGCGGTTAAAGAAAAGGGAACATATAGAATGAAAAGTATATTGAAAGGGAAGGAGCACTTAGCAATGAGCGCCGAACGTAGTGGTATGAGTAAAAAGGAAAGATGGCATAGGATGTTAGGACACGTAAATTTTAAATATTTAAGTATTTTGGGTAAAGAGCAGCTAGTTACTGTATACCGAATGAAATTGAGAAGGAATTTTTGAAATGTAGGGTGTGCATAG
The DNA here is from genome assembly GCF_024516045.1 of Bombus affinis. Taxonomy (NCBI): domain Eukaryota; kingdom Metazoa; phylum Arthropoda; class Insecta; order Hymenoptera; family Apidae; genus Bombus; species Bombus affinis. The sequence goes on from NW_026108824.1 coordinate 1,345,475, forward strand.
AAAGTAAAATGCACAATTTACCATTCAAAAATAATCAAACCAAGGCTAGGGTGATAATGAAAATTATTCATACGGACGTGTGCGGTCCCTTTAAGACTTCCGGATTCAATGAAGAGAAATATTTCATCTCATTTATCGATGATTATAGCAAAATAGCTAGAGTTTATTGTATAGAATCAAAGGGTGAGGTCTTTGATTGTTTCGTACAGTTTGTAAATGAAGCCGAGTATTTGACTGGCAAGAAGTTAAAAATATTGAGATGTGATAATGGAAAAGAGTATTTGAATAATCGAATTTATAAATTTGCTAGGGATAAAGGTATCAGAATTAATAATTTCCCAACCTACGTACATGAGTTAAACGGGACTGCGGAAAGGTATAATAGAACAGTTATGGACATGGCGCGTTGCTTGTTAGCGGAAGCGAAAGTACATAAAAGGTACTGACCGGAAATAGTTTGTACAGCGGTATACTTGAAAAATCGAATACTGGCAAATACTATAGAGAGAGAGACAGCTTTTGAGATATTCTTCGGGAAAAAACCAAGTGTTGAAAATCTACATCTATATGGAAGTAAAGTTTTTGTAAGAAGACCAGAACAAAAAAGAGTTTCTAAATGGGATAAGAAGGCAGATATGGGAATTTTGTTAGGATATAGTGAAGTAGGTTACAGAGTCTTATTAGGTGGGAAAATAACAATAGCGAGACATGTAGAGGTCATAGGAACAGACACAAAATGTATCGGCTTTGTGGAAAATTCATTCGATAAAGATAACGATGACATTGTGGATAATGATTCATTGGTAAACATGAATAAGGAAGAGTTAGAAAGTAGGGAAGATGAAAATGATAACAGTCTTGAAAGCATAAACATCCCTAGAAGATCTACACGTAATAAGAGAACTCCAGTAAGATATCCAGAAAAAGAAAACATTAGTGAAATCCATGCAAATTATTGTAGAGTAGATATCCCTTGTACATTTGAGGAGGCGATTTGTTGCGAAGATAGTGAAGATTGGAAACAAGCTATGGATAAGGAAATGGAATGACTTTATAAGAATAAAACTGGGAAATTGTTAGAAAGGGTAAAAGGCAAAGACGTATTAGATGTAAAATGGGTTTACACGAGAAAATCAGGTGACAGGTATAAGACTAGATTAGTGGTAAGAGGATTCCAACAGAGAAACATAGCTGATGACATATACTCCCCAGTAGCGAGTAATCAGACCTTTAAGATGTAGCGGTACTTGTCGACAAAAGTCATCATGGTTTTTGCCCAGCAAATCCGCTACACAAGAAACCGTGTTTACTCAAACACGAGCTAATTATAGATATATCGACCTTAGGCGGTTCCGATCATTAGGCCAAATCCGTCGTTTTTGCCGTGACCATAGGCTCGTGAGTCAGCTACCCAAAAAACCAACAATTGTAAACAGGTCGCGAGCTCGGCGTCCGTTGGGACGTTTCGAGAACATTCTCGAAATTCAAATCCCAACGCCTGTCGTCAACTCCGGCGAATATAAATATAGCGGACAGGGTAGCGACGCATTCTTAGTTACCGAGAGATTCGAGCAGCTACAATTAACCGATACTTCTATGCGCCCATCGAATAACGACCGCGAAACGAAACAGCAAGTATATTGTACGACTAGTGTCAGCATCGGGTATATTCTAATAAACTACGTAGTTAGGTATATTCCGGTGTTTGTGTGAATTAATCGACACCTTATCACCTCAACTGGTGACCCCGACGTGATTTTTTTTGTGTAAGAGGTGACAGTGATAGACTAGTCGCGGTGTGAACAGTATTGTCCGCAAATCACACTATGGAAAAGGAGAGCAAACCAATTCCAGCCGGTGCTTCGTTCCGCGTGCCGCCATTTATGCCTACGAAGACCGGGATCTGGTTTTCGATCATAGAGAAGTATTTCGGCGTAGCCGGCATTAGCCACGATGACGAAAAAGCCTTAGCTCTCATGGGATTCCTCGACCCACCATACCTCGCAAAGATAGAGGATACCGTGACCAACCTCCCTGCCATCGGCCAGTACGAGAAACTGGAGAGAGAGCTAATCCGCGTCCTGACAGAATCGGACAGCGCCAAGGTTGAAAGGTTAGTTGAACGCGAAGAGATGGGCGACAGAAAGCCCTCACAGTTTTACAATGACCTAAAGAAACTAGCCAGCCCGCTCGCGTTCGACGAGTTCATTCTAAACCTGTTGGGGAACCGCCTCCCAGACCGTATCAGGGAATTCCTGGCCGCAGTTGACGATACGAGCATAGAAAAGCTGAACAGTACAGCGGATAGAATCGACGAGGCGTACGATCGCCACGGTCACCGCGCGCATAGGGTGGGCACAATCTCCGAGCCACCGGCATCGCATGCAGACGAAAACGACACGCTGGCCGCCGAAGTCGGCAGGCTGAGGGAGGAAATTAAGGCTTTAAAAATCGGTGGGTATCGTCGACCGCGAAGACGCTCGAACTCCCTTACTCGATGCCGTCGCCGTTCCCGTTCGCGAGACAACCCGCGTCAGGACGGAATTTGTTTTTATCACGCGAGATTCGGCGATCGCGCCACAAAATGCACCGTCCCGTGTAAGTGGAAGACGGGAAACGACCCTAGCCGTCCGTAAAAGCGGCGGACGACGACGGCTTGGGATCACGCCGCACCTTCATCGTGGATCAGAGAACGAAAACCTCGTTCATAGTGGACACCGGGGCCGACATCAGCGTTTATCCCCGAAGCAGGCTATCCAGGGACGTGAAAAAAGCAGCGTACGAATTATTCGCTGCCAATGGGACGCCCATCGCAACGTACGGCACCTTGGCGATGGAGCTGAACCTATCCCTCAGACGTGCCTTCAAATGGCACTTCACGATCGCCGACGTGCAAACCCCCATCATCGGCCTGGACTTCCTGAGCCATTACGGGTTGCTTGTGGACACAAGAAAAAGACGTCTTCTTGACACAACAACCCAGCTAACGACCCGGGGATACGCCGCCAATTGCGAACAACTCATGATTAAGACCGTAAAGGGGGATTCGGTCTATCATCAACTGTTGGCAAAATATCCAGATCTAACGCGCCCACCGGCCTTTGGGCGAGAGAAAATACGGCACGGCGTGGAGCACCACAGAGAAACCACACCAAGCCCACCCGTGTACTGCAAACCCCGTCGGCTCGCACCAGACCGGCTCAAACAAGTCAAGGCGGAATTTGCAACGCTGATTGAACAAGGAGTCATGCGCCCATCGAAGAGTTCCTGGGCATCTCCGCTACACGTCGTCCTAAAGAAGGATGGAAGTCTTCGACCCTGCGGTGACTACAGGGCGCTGAACGCCCGCACTGTTCCCGACAGGTACTCTCCACCGCACATAAGACTTCGCGCAGCAGCTACACGGTAGGAAAATTTTCTCAAAAGTTGACTTAGTGCGCGCCTACCATCAAATTCCAATCGCGCCTCGGGACATTAAAAAAACAGCAATCGCGACACCATTCGGCCTTTTCGAGGCAACCAATATGATGTTTCGGCTTCGAAACGCCGCGCAAACGTGTCAACGTTTCGTCGATGAAACCACGCGTGGCTTAGATTTCGTATACGCGTACATCGATAATTTCCTGGTAGTTTCGGAAACCGAGGAACAGCACCGCGAGCACTTGCGGATTTTGTTCGAACGTCTAAATCATTACGGCGTTGTAATCAACCTAGCAAAGTGCGAGTTAGGCGTCGATGAGATAGCCTTCCTAGGCCATACGGTAAACGCGCAGGCTATAAAACCGCTCGCCGATCGAGTAAAAGCCGTAACTGAAGCACCGCTCCCCGCGTACATCAAAGCTCTCCGTAGGTACCTCGGTATGATTAACTTTTATCGACGTTTCATACCGGGGGCAGCCAAAATCTTGCAACCTCTCAACGATTTGCTGCGAGGGGCGAAAAAGGGCAACATACCCATTACCTGGTCGGAGGACGCCAAAACGAGCTTTAGCGAATCGAAACGCGCCCTAGCTAACGCTACGATGTTAGCACATCCTATACCTGGCGCGCCCATCAGCCTCGCTGTAGACGCGTCCGACTTTGCAATAGGAGCGGTGTTGCAGCAACGTGCGAACAACACTTGGCAACCGTTGGGTTTCTTAACTAAACCCTTAAACGCCGCGCAGCGAAAATATAGCGCGTATGATCGCGAATTGCTCGCTATGTACACCGCGGTCAAACGATTTAGACACGCAGTAGAGGGGAGAAATTTCATTATCTTCACTGACCATAAACCCCTCACTTACGCGTTCGGTCAATATCCCGACAAGTGTTCGCCGAGACAGTTCCGGCTGCTAGATTATATCGGTCAGTTCACGACCGATATAAGGCATTTAAAAGGGCTAAACAATAATGTTGCCGACGCCCTATCGCGCATCGAAGCTATAGGAAAATCCGTGGATCACAAAACCCTCGCCGCCGCGCAAGAAAACGATGAAGAACTCCGCAACATCGTTAACTCCGGTACATCCGCGTTACAGCTTAAGAAAATTCGTTTTCCGGATTACGACGCGGAAATATACTGTGACGTGTCAAGCGGCATCGTACGACCGTACGTACCGAAATCCTTGCGGTGCGACGTATTTAATGCACTCCACGGACTTTCTCACCCAGGAATTCGCGCAACTCAGAAATTAGTAAAATCGCGTTTTGTTTGGACTGCGTTAAACAAAGATTACCAAACATGGACACGGCAATGCATCCCCTGCCAGCAATGTAAAATAACGCGACACGTATCGACGCCGTCCGGAACATTCGATAGAGCTCGCAGGACGATTCGAGCATATACATTTAGACATTATCGTTATGCAGTACTCTCAAGGCTGCCGATATTGTCTAACATGTATCGATCGTTTTTCACGTTGGCCCGAAGCGATTCCTATACCGGATATGGAAGCAACGACCGTTGCCTCGGCTCTTCTTTCCACATGGATAGCGCGTTTTGGCGGCCCGGCAAAAATAACAACCGATCAAGGACGCCAATTCGAATCCAATCTCTTCAGAGAACTATGCCGGATGCTCGGCATTAAGCATTTGCGTACCACAGCCTATCATCCCGCGTCCAACGGGATGGTAGAGCGCTTCCACCGGCAGCTTAAAGCCGCAATCAAATGCCACAATACGAGCAACTGGGTCGAAAGCCTTCCCATAGTTCTTCTAGGCATTAGAACCGCTATCAAGGAAGATCTGGGCGCAACGGCAGCCGAAATGATCTATGGTACGGGCATACGATTGCCAGCGGAATTTTTCGTACCAGCAAAACAACAGGCCAACGCGGAATTCGCAAACCGTCTGCGAGAGCGAATGAGCGAGATCAGACCTCTGCCAACTTCACAACACGCCGAGAAGACGACATTCATGTTCCGCGATTTAAAAACGTCGCCGTATGTGTTCGTTCGTCACGATGCAATCGGAGGCCCTCTGCAACCGCCGTACGATGGCCCCTATCAAGTGATACAGCGTGGGAAAAAACCTTTAACATACGTGTGAAGGATAAAGGCGTAAAAGTCTCCGTAGACCGTCTAAAACCCGCCTTCATCGTGTCGGAAGATATTGAGCACCTAGAAAGGAATGCACAAGCCCACGACGTATTTGTACCTAGGAAAATCTTCCGATCGCAAAGCAGCGAGCAAGCGCAACAGAGCGACGGAGACGCAAGAGCGCATTACACCACGCGTTCGGGCCGGAAAGTTCGTTTTCCCGACCGCTTTCAAGCGGGTTTGAATTAAGCGGTTAGCAAGGGCACCCCCGCTATCATAAATAAGCTAATATAAAAGAAGAACGTTAACACTGTCAGGGGGGTACTGTAGCGGTACTTGTCGACAAACGTCATCATGGTTTTTGCCCAGCAAATCCGCTACACAAGAAACCGTGCTTACTCAAACACGAGCTAATTATAGATATATCGACCTTAGGCGGTTCCGATCATTAGGCCAAATCCGTCGTCTTTGCCGTGACCATAGGCTCGCGAGTCAGCTACCCAAAAACCAACAATTGTAAACAGGTCGCGAGCTCGGCGCCCGTTGGGACATTTCGAGAACATTCTCGAAATTCAAATCCCAACGCCTGTCGTCAACACCGGCGGATATAAATATAGCGGACAGGGTAGCGACGCATTCTTAGTTACAGAGAGATTCGAGCAGCGACAATTAACCGATACTTCTTTGCGCCGATCGATTAGCGACCGCGAAACGAAACAGCAAGTATATTGTACGACTAGTGTAAGCATCGGGTATATTCTAATAAACTACGTAGTTAGGTATATTCCGGTGTTTGTGTGAATTAATCGACACCTTATCACCTCAAGATATTGCTATCATATTGTTGTCAAAATGGATTAATTATTGAGCAAATGGATATAGAAACTGCCTTTTTAAATGGTGAAGTAACCTCGGAGGTATATGTAAATCAACCAAAGGGATATGCGGACGGAACGAATAGAGTTTGTAAACTATCGAAAGCGCTGTATGGGTTAAAAGAAAGTCCAAGGGACTGGTATAAGTGTTTTGATAAGTATGTGACGAGATTAGGTTTTAAGAAGAATAACATAGAGTTGTGCCTATATGCACATGGAGAGGGAGAAAATGTTGTTTATTTACTAATGTATGTAGAAGATTTGCCAATTTGTAGTAAAAATAAAAGGAAGATACAAAGGGTAAAGAAGTTATTAACTAATAGATTTGAAATGAAAGATTTAGGTGAAGTCAAAGAATAGAGAGGATATTGGCTACAAAAATTTAATTGGCGCATTGTTGTATATTAGTGTAAATACCATACCCGATATAAGTTATAGTGTGAATTATTTGAGTAGATTTCAAGATTGTTGTAATGAGACACATTTTAAATATGCTTTGTGAATATTGAAATATTTGTACCGGACTAGAGATTTGAGATTAGATTATAAAAGGAATGAAAAATATGATAGATTGTTATGTGGACGCTGATTGGGCAGGAGATCATTTAGATAGGAAATCGACTTCTGGATATGTAATTAGATTGTATGGAAATGTAATTGATTGGAAGTCTAAAAAACAAAGGTATGTGACAAAAGCCTCGACGTATGCAGAGTATGTAGCTCTACCGGAAGCGGTGAGTGAATTAATGTCTATTAGGGAAATTATGAAAATCTTCAATGTAAATCTAGACGATAACCCTGTAAAAATTTATGAGGATAACTCTGGAGTGATAAGTATAGCAAAGCACGGAAATTTTACGAAAAATTCTAAACACATTGAAGTTCATTACCACGACGTTCACGAATGCTTAAAGGAGAACAAGATAAACATACTTAAAGTAAGTACAGACGAAAATACTGCGGATACTTTTACGAAGGCACTGTGTAGAGAGAAATTCGAAAGGTTTAGGTCATGGATGAATGTAAACTAAGAGAAATGTAAATAAATAAGTGTTAAAGTTTCTGTTACGTAATTCGTCAAAGCATGTAAATACAATTAAGCGTACAGTATAAATGTAAGGAGGCGTGTTGGGAACATGATACATTTAAACTGTACATGTAAATGTGCGTGTAAGCGTCAGAGGACGTCCAGGCCTTAGTTGGGACAAAAGACAAGAGTCTGTCGTTAGAAGTATCTGGAAGAGTCGGTTGACAACAAGCGTGCGTGCGAGTAGGATTTTGCGGTCTTAAGAGTATAAGATATATGTATAACAGTTGTGTGCTAAATAAAGGGAATTATTTGTATTTCCGAATCCATTCTATACCTTTTCAATTATGATTAGAGTTAGAGGCGCGAAACGAAACTTCATTTGGTTTAGACGTTGAAGTTATGCAATAGAGCAGATATTTACTAGTGTAAATTTGATTGATATATAATTTGACAAGTAGTCGTGGTAATTAGGTACTCGAGAAGCGAATGACAATGATCCTGGGTTCAATAACAAAGCCGCGGTCAACGGGATAACAGAATTCGTTTTCATCCTGATTCCAAGTTGTACCATACTTCCTTATCTGCGGTATAGGTAGGACTGAGCAAACTCTTTGTCAAAACATAGAATATCCACCGAGTGTTAAGGCTCTTTGTAACTGGCTAATGTGACCTCACGAGAGAATGATTTTCCGGCACGATGATGCTGCAGAGGAAAACTATGATGGGTGTGTCTAAGGGCACCAGAACATCGGATACGTGGAGAAATGACTTCGCTCGGAAAGAGATTGAAAGTGACGTTACCGTTAATTGGACAATTTCCATGTTGATGGTTAGAGAAGGATGCTAGTAGCCCTTGAGGGAACGTTGCTAGTGTAACGTAAATCACATCAGAGACCAGGACACACACACACACCACGGGCAGGATGGTGTCCCGGTCGGCATACTTCGCACCCGATGGACCGACGAGAGGAACACATGGCGACCTTGGCAACAATGTATATTGGCGGAGTACCTGAGGATTCATTTATGGCCCAACGGTCCTTCCACCAAATGTTCCAGAAGCGTAGCAACGGTCACGTACGCCTACAGGGTAGTGGGGATAATGAGAGAACAGATGACCGAAAGTAAAAAGATTGTAGGGACTCACTCTCGTACGATCACGGCTAGAGTTCGGAAGTGTCTTATACTTGTATAAACCAAGTGAAAATAATGTCTTCTTCTTCCTTATAAAATTTCTCTTTATTTTTACGTGACATTTTGGCGATCCTGCCAGGATCCATCAACTTCAAGAAAACGAAATTACGCATTTCGGGCTACGGTCAACTTTGAAGATTGAGGATCAGCGGACCACTGTAACAGAGCAGACACTTTCGACGTTTCGACAAAGGAACACCGCAACGGAACCTTTCCTACGGGTTAAACGATCAAGGTGAGCAAGCCCTGGATTCTTTTGTCAAATACAGATCGAGAACAGACAGCACAATTAGTATAACAATGGCAACGCCACGAGAAGACAGAACCGAAACTGTTAGCGCCGCTTTAACTAACAGCGGAATAGACCCAACAGATAAAGCTTTGCTTGATGCAATGCAGAAGCAGAATGAGAGACTGACCCAACAAATGAGTATGCTTACACTGCGTATGGATGAAGTTGTAGCAAAAACAAAAACGGGAAATGTATCGGAGGCCAGTTCCCTAATAACCGTAGACGAAGTAACCCACACCGCTAAAGATCTATCGGTCCTTCGAGAACCTCGCCCATTACTTCAAACACCACCTCAACCATCCTGGGAAAGGACTTTTCCTGAACAATATACGCAACCAGAGCTAAAAGCTGAGAGTGCATTAAAATGCATTCCGATATTAAACGGAGAGGATGATATAGACGTGGAGGATTTTATTCATGAAATACAAGAAGTAAGAATGATGTGTAGCGAACCAACACTATTACTTAAAGTGATTAAAGTAGAGAAGATTTAGGAAAAGCCGCAATGGCAATCCGCAATATTCGTATTACCGAATTCGAATCTCTGTACGAAGCATTGAGACGTAATGTAGCTGCGCAAGTATCAGTGAGAGAACAACAGGACGAATTAAGAGGAATGAGGCAAGGATTAACCGAGAGCGTGCAAAACTATAACATCAGATTTCGAAGCGTTTTTAACAAACTCCAACACAGCATTACCAACGAGTATAGAGACGAACTAACTCGACGGGTGATGAACGAGCAACTATACATGGACTCTGTGACCGACTATGTAAGAGGCCTTCGTCCAGAAATAGGGCAGGCGCTAATGGCTAATCTCCCCCCAAATCTCATCGAAGCAGAAAAGAAAGCAATGAATATGGAAAGATACTTTCGCGAGCACAGCTCTCGCAGACAGATGACGCGACAGACAACCGCCCCGCCATTTTATCGTAACCAGGCTTCTCATGCAGTAGACAATCGCTTCGCTATTACAAGTAACACAAATAATAAAACTCCACTCACACAAAATACTCTACCAAGAACGAACAATTTTACGAAGTTTGGGAACAGACCATTAAGCGAAAGGACGCAAGCGAAATGTCCCAAATGCAATCGATTGGGACACCTTCCCAATCAATGCCAAAATTTTCGGATACCGCCTCAAAGAAAAGCCCCTCCAGGAATAAACCACGTTCAAGAACAATCGGAATTAACAATGCTACCTCAGGAAGGTTACCCACAATACTATTACAATTACCAGGACGACCAGGATTGCGATTTCTCGTTGACTCCGGGGCAGGAATCAATTTGCTTAAACAAAGATGCTACCCAGGAAAGACAACAATACCAGACACAAAGAAATTCTCCATGGGACATTCCGAATACGAATCTAATTCCAAAGTCAAGTTGAATTTGTTCGACAAAAAGATAGACTTCTCTTTAATAGATGACGATTTCCCAATTATAGAACATGGCATATTAGGCTTACCCGGTTTGAATCAATATCGATTCGAACTCTCCAACGAAACATTGAAATTAGATAACAACACCCTTCTGCTGCAACAAGAATCAACCCTTGCACCAGGAGAAACCATTCAAAAAATTGTATACCTCGAAGGGAAGCCAACGCCAGTGTGCTTTATAAATGGTGGTAAGTCTTCAATTCAAGTTTCTAACATTATCGAAAATACAAATACCATAGATCAAATCCAAAAATTGAAATCTTCGATTCGACTATCGCACATAGAAAAACCTCTCGGAGAACCTGTAGAAAAGATTCTTCTCTATTACATGGATGTATTTAATTTAGACAGCGAAACATTACCGTGTACATCTCTTGCTAAACATTCCATTACATTTAAAGAAGATAAAATCATCAACGTAAAATCCTACCGTCCTCCCGAACACCATAAAATCGAAATAAACAAACAAATGACGGAAATGTTAGACAGAAAGATTATAGAACCCTCCGACTCTCCCTATAACTCTCCCGTCTGGGTCGTTCCAAAGAAAATCGACGCGTCGGGGAAACAAAAGTGGCGAATAGTGATTGACTTTCGGAAGTTAAACGAATTAACGGACCAAGACGCATATCCATTACCCGACATTGACGATATACTATCGCAACTAGGGAACGCAAAATATTTCTCCGCTTTAGACTTATCCTCGGGATTCCACCAAATACCCATGGATGAGAATTCGAGGAAGTACACTGCATTTAGCACACCACAAGGGCACTTCCACTATAACAGAATGCCATTCGGGCTAAAGAACGCACCCGCTACCTTTCAAAGAATGATGGACACCGCGTTAAGAGGTTTAATTAATAATCATTGTTTCGTCTATCTCGATGATATCATTATATTCGGGCAATCGATAGAGGAACATAATAAAAACCTAGCCATTATACTCCAAAGACTCAGGGAAGTAGGTCTAAAAGTACAACCGGATAAATGTGAATTCCTAAAACCCGAATTGGAATATTTAGGACACTTAGTGACAGCAAACGGAGTAAAACCTAACCTTGAAAAGATAGACGCAGTAAAGAACTTCAAACTACCCAAAAATCCTACGGATGTAAAATCGTTCCTTGGGTTAGCCGGATGCTATAGAAAATTTATTAAGAATTTCTCGAAAATTGCCAAACCGTTAACGGAACTAACTAAGAAAGACATACAATTCCACTGGACTGACAAAACACATCTTAGCTTTGATACATTAAAAGAAAGACTATGCCAAGCACCAGTACTAAAATACCCCGACTATACGAAAACATTTACGTTAACAACGGACGCCAGTAATGAAGGTCTAGGAGCCATCCTTTCACAAGACGGACACCCTTGTTGCTTCATTTCAAGGACATTAAACCCCCCTGAACGAAATTATACTACGACGGAAAAAGAATTATTGGCCATCGTTTGGGCAGTTAGAAGATTTAGGCAATATTTACTAGGCCGCAAATTCAAAATTCAAACAGACCACCAAGCCCTTAAATGGCTGCACAACTGCAAGGACCCCTCTAGTCGATTGATTCGATGGAGATTGAGATTAGAGGAATACGATATAGAGTACGTAAAAGGAAAGGAAAACGTAGCCGCTGACACCCTATCCAGAGTACACGCGATAACACAAACTGACGTTTTATTAAGACAATTCAGAGACTGGGAAAAATCAGAAGAAATACCAAAATTATTGAAACTAACATCTAACAAAGACAACTTTTTCCAATTAACAAAACCATATCTGGGCCCATATGACGAAACCGTATGGTTACAGAAAATATCAGACATACTTAAAACAAATAGAAAGATAGGAATAGGAGACAATAACTTAAACGCACAAGACAAAGCACACATAAAAAGATTTCTTTTATTTTTCAATGACCAACGCGACGACATAGAATTTGCTTACGAACCAATACAGAGTTTAAGCGAAGAGGAAATAGAACAAGTACTAAAAGAAAATCATGACTTGGTAGGACATCCCGGAATACAAAAGACGTACGACAGAATCCGAGGCAAATATCATATCCCACACCTAATAGACAGAATAAAAAGCAGAATAGGAACTTGCGCGACATGTCAAACATCAAAGACTACTCGGATAAGAGGAAAGGAAGAACCACAGATAACCGACACCCCGTTAGAATCTAACGACAAAATCGCTATGGATGTGATAGGCCCGTTGAAAAAGACCAAGATAGGAAACCAATACATTCTCTCTATACACGATGAACTAACCAAATATTTAATACTTGTGCCCCTAAAAACACAACAGACCCAATCAATCTGGAATGCTTTATTGAATCATTACATTTATATATTCTCCGCACCGAAACGTATATTAACTGACAGAGGACAAAGTTTCATTAGCGAGCTAATGCAACGATACGAAGAAGCATTTAGGATCAAACACATAAAAAATACCTCATTCCATCCACAATCCAACGGAAGCCTAGAACGAACACATGCTGTAATATCCGACATGTTAAAAGCTATACAAAACGATAATGAAACAGAATGGGATCAAAACCTAAATTTTGTGTGTCTAGCATATAACACTATGGTTCATGATGCCACTGGATATACCCCTTTCGAACTAACATTTGGACACAAGGCCAATCTCCCATCTACCATATCCCAAAATCCGTAAAGAACATACGCTGATGAGGTCAGCTTCAGGAAACGAGAATGGGATGCCAAGCTACTTAAAGCCAGGGAAACTCTAATGAAGAGTAAACAAAGATACCAAAGAGATCAAAGAAAAAAAATTATTAAACCTCAATCCATTTTTAGAGAAGAAGATTTAATATTAGTTCATAATGATCATAAAAAACACAAGTTAGATACTGAATGGCTAGGGCCATACACCATTGAAAAAGTAAAAACCCCTTATTACGAAATAATGGTGAATGACTCGATTAGGAAAATACATGGTAATCGTATTAAACCTTATTTTCCAGGACGGTCTTCACCTTCTCCATAAGTAGCAGTTATGCACTTTGTTTTTGTTTTGTCTTGTTGATTAAGACAAAGACGAAAACACACTTTTTAGCCAATTAGCCTCCATAAAACAATCCTGAAGAAACACTGAGATTTTGGAGGACCAAAATCAATCTAAGAAGGGAGGTATGTAACGTAAATCACATCAGAGACCAGGACACACACATACCGCGGGCAGGATGGTGTCCCGGTCGGCATAATTCGAACCCGATGGACCGACGAGAGAAACACATGGCGACCTTGGCGACAATGTATATTGGCGGAGTACCTGAGGATTCATTTATGGCCTAACGGTCCTTCCACCAAATGTTCCAGAAGCGTAGCAACGGTCACGTACGCCTACAGGGTAGTGGGGATAATGAGAGAACAGATGACCGAATGTAAAAAGATTGTAAGAGACTGACTCTCGTACGGACACGGCTAGAGCTCGGAAGTGTCTTATACTTGTATAAACCAAGTGAAAATAAAGTCTTCTTCTTCCTTATAAAATTTCTCTATATTTTTACGTGACACTAGCGGGAAGCGTCGTCCATGGAAAAATAGATTTCACCTATCATCCCGTAGTTGGAACAAAGACTGTTTGCCTGTTTAGGACTGTTAAGGACTTTAATTAACTAAATCTTAAGGTTTATAATGGGTCCTCAGGCTAGCTAAACATATACTGTTGAGATGCGTTGACATCTGGCAATCATCTTATCCGACGGATAGAGTCTGCGTGTGGCGAGACACGGGACAGAAACCGTTGGAATCTTTACTGTCACGTGCCGCTACGATTATTTCATTTAAGGACAGCTATAGAATTACTCCATGCCTTTATTAGAAAAAACGTTCATCCCTTGACCGCGGCTACGTTCGGTGACTGGTTGTCGCCTCGAGGACAAGTGCAGTATCACAAGTTTCGAACAATTACAATCGGACTGGATGGCTACAATTGTTGAATTACAGCTATGGTAGAATCTAGATTACAATGTTACGGGATTTTCCCAAAATTTCAAACGGAAGGTTCCTTTGTTCTTTCATCTCCGACTTATATTTATGCTTGATCTGTCTGGGACCAGTCTGGATATAGCGCAAACTGGCTGGCAAACGATGTATTTGGCAAGAAATGTGGAGTACCAGGCACATCGAATTGTCGACATATCAGCAACAGCAACGGAGATACGTGGAGTGGAATATTTGAGTCTGAATCTGCAAAACAACAATTACACTGCATATAACAGAGACCAGAGTCGATGTTCTGGCGCGCAACACATCTGCACTCCATCCCGCGCGGCTTGGCATCCAACGGTCCACGTGCCATCCTTCGAATCCTCCATAGGCCCAAGGACCCATCATAAAGCCGAAGTCCCAACTGCATTGTTCGCACATATGGTCTAAGTCAATCTGTTTGCCCGAAAAGACTTTCTAATTATAGAAGTGTTTTCGGTCGGTTTTTAGAAAGGTCCTTGGGTTTTTTACGCCCTCTTAAGAATTACGGAGAAGGCGGGTATTGGCCTAACGAAAAAAGCGGACATCTACCTAACGAAAAATCTGAGATTTCCCATAAACAATGTCGCCTAGGACCCACGTTGGTAGGAGGCTTCTTCCTCCTCTCTTCCTTTCTAACATTAGTCATAACCAATCGGCATCGCGGATCATTGCCCTCACTTTCCTAACTAACAATGTAATCAAC
This sequence comes from Bombus affinis, assembly GCF_024516045.1. Classification (NCBI taxonomy): domain Eukaryota; kingdom Metazoa; phylum Arthropoda; class Insecta; order Hymenoptera; family Apidae; genus Bombus; species Bombus affinis. The sequence continues at coordinate 1,360,541 of NW_026108824.1, forward strand.
GAATCCGCGTTCTTCGCTCAAAGGGCACACCAATACCGAGCTTCGTACTCACATCAGAATAAACTTTAGAGTTACATCATCTCTCACGGTGACTAGAGTTCCTGCAATCCCTATAACTCTTACCGTTCCTATATCTCTCAGAGTTCCATCGTATCTCGCGGTGACTAAAGTTCCTGCAATCCCTATAACTCTCACCGTTCCTATATCTCTAAGAGCCTCCTATTTCTCTCACAATATCCAGAAGTCCGACAGCTCCTACAGCTCTCACGGACCTAGAGCTCCTATAGCTCACACTCTCATCAAAGAATAATCCATTTCTTCGTTATCTGTATCTTAAGCAACGGCGTTCTTACTCAGTGTGATTGTATAAATCGTTGGAAATACATATATTTTTTATAACTTTGTGACTCCCAGTGTTATACCACAACGACTACACCTATTATCCTAAGCGAAATACGGGGATCGAATTATCCGTGGAGTCGATTATTCCAATCGTAACGGGAATTTACGACTCCCATTGACGCGTATTCAAACGACCGCGTCTCCCCGCGATAGCTCGAAAATACAGTCGACATAGCGCAAACCGAATAAGTACTGTATTTGGCTGTAATTGTGGAGTATAGCGCGCATCGCATTTGCGATATGTATCCAATAGCAGCGCTGATACGTTGGTTTGAACATTTAGGCATGAATATGCAAAGCAGCAATTACGCTGAATCTGTCAGTGACCAGAGAAGACGTAAGACAGAAGAGATGATAGCATCGGAAGATGTGCTCTGTGCTCACCAGCAAATCAGGAGCATAACGCTCACCGAATTGTCGTCATATCTGCCATAGAAACGAAGATACGTTGCTTTCGATATTCAAGCATGAATATGCTAAACTGCTACTATGGTGTATTTGACAGGGACAAGAGTGAACAAAACGCTAACCTACTGATGTGCGCTGTATATGACATCAGTTGTCAAATATAACGCGCAGCGAATTGTCTGTAAGTGTGCCATAGAAACGGAGATTAGTTGGTTGGAATATTTAATACTGAATATGTAAAGCTGCAAGTACGCAGGGTTCGGCTGGGTCCCGATTTTACATGCATCAAACGGAATAACGTGCACTGTGTTTGGCAGCAAATTTGGAGTATAACGAGCCTCTAATTGTAGCCATATGTGCCATAGAATCGGAGATACGTCGGTTTGAATACTTAATCCTGAATATACGAAACTGCAACTACGCTGGATCTGGCTGGGTCCAGATTTTACATAGCGTAAACCGGATGATGTGCACTGTACTTGGCATCAGATGTGGAATATAACGCGCATCGCATGGCCAATGTTTCCGGAAAACAAGCGGAGATACTGTAAAATTCGAGCTATCGCGGGGGACGCGGTCGTTAGAATACGCGTCAACGGGAGTCGTAAATTCCCGTTACGATTAGAATAATCGACACCACGAATAGTTCGATCCCCGTATTTCAGTTAGGATAATCGGGGTGGTTAATGCGGTATAACACTGGGAGTCAGAGTTATAAGAATGTATATTTCCAACAATTAGTCTACACGATTGAAAAGATATAAACAATTAACAACTTTATCGCACGCAGATAGTATAGATGCATACAATATAGAGCCGGGCTCTTACAATTGAACTTAGTCTCTTGGTGGACGTAGCACGAGATGATGCTGTATAGAATAAGCGAATGTTCGGCTAAGTCGCGGATCGACTTGAATTGCCGTTCAGTTCTCAGTTGGATCTTAGGCGTTAGAATTTCGACCCCTTGGTCGCTCTTGCGTTGAGATGGAAGAAGGTTCAGTGTGGGTGTGCCCTTTTGCATGACGAACGCGGATTCGTTGTTCACACTTTTCGTTAAGAAAAGTGAGGGTAACGATCCGCGATGTCGATTGGTTATGCCCTCCGCTGATGCTTGAAGGGATGGGTAGAAAGCCTCCTACCATCGTGGTTGATAGGTGACCTTGTTCATGGAAAAACCTGATTGTTTTATTAGCTAGACATTCGATTCTTCCCGATGGGAGCGTGTTCGCTTTCTCCGTATTTTTTCAGCGCGCCTAATAAACCCAAGGACCTCTCTAAAAACCAGATGTGCTTCGAACATATTTTGGCTTAAGAAATTCTTCAGGACAAAGGGATTGACTGAAGACGCCTGTTGATACAATACAGTGACAGCGAAAAAATATATTGGGCCCTTAGGTTTATTGAGGGTCGAAGTGACGTTACGCAGGCCGCTGGCTGTCCGGTCGCGAGGGCTGGCATGCAGATGTTTAGGCGACGTAACATCCTCCCCCCGTTGAGAGGGCACCGATCAAAGTCTGGCTGTGGAGTCAGGTGCGTCGTTGGCGAGACTCCTTCGCTCTGTGTGGGTGGTCGGACTCGTCTGAATCTGGGTGAATGGGTAAGGGGACCAATCTTTTGACGCCACGATCCAGGGTAGCTGTTGCCGTCTGCACGGTAGCGGTCCGTATGATTCCGTCGACTCCTGGATGGACCTTGATCACACAGCCCAAAGGCCATTGCATGGATGGTACGTTATCCTCCCTGAGGACTACTACGGTGTCTACTCGGATGTCGTGACTGCCCTTGCTCCATTTATTTCGGATGTTCAGCTCGTTCAGGTATTCTCGATGCCAGCGGCGCCAGAAATGTTGTTTGACCCTTTGAATATGTTGCCAGCTGGAGAGACGATTGGATGGAGTGTCCCGGAAATCTCGTTCTCGAAAGCTTGTTAGTGCATCTCCGATGAGGAAGTGACCGGGAGTAAGGACAAGAAGATCGTTTGGGTCAGATGATATTGGAGTCAGAGGACGGGAGTTGAGGATAGACTCGATTTCAATGATCAGTGTGTTCAAATTTTCGTATGTTAAGAGCTCGTTGCCTGCGACATGTCTGAGATGTCGTTTGAAGGACTTCACCGCAGCCTCCCACAGCCCGCCGAAGTGAGGTGAGTTGAGAGGAATGAAGTGCCATTCGATTCGTCGATCGGCTAAAAAGGACTGAATCTTTACCTTATGATCGTCGGACTGCAGGAGGTTTCGGAGCTCTCGTAATTCATTGTTGGCGCCAACGAAGTTGGTGCCGTTGTCAGAATAAATTGTTACACAGAATCCTCGGCGAGCGATGAATCTTCGCAGAGCAGCAATGAAGGCCTCGCTAGTGAGATCGGTGACCAGCTCGAGGTGGACTGCTTTAACTGCAAGGCATACGAAGATTGCTACATATACCTTGATTTTTCGTCGGTTGCGATCCTTCCGTTCCTTGATGTAGAACGGTCCGCAACAATCGATTCCGACGTTGGTAAATGGACGAGATTCCGTTATCCGTGCCGCTGGAAGATCGCCCATTACGTATTCTACTGGAAGTGGGTTGGCTCGGCAGCAACGTACGCACTTCTTCAGCGTGCTCCAAACTTGACTACGGCCGTCGATAGGCCAGTAAGATCTCCTTAAGGCATATAAGGTAGCTTGAGTTCCGGAGTGGAGATTTAGGAGGTGTTCATGCTCGATTATGAGTGCTGTAACTGAGGATTTGGGTAGAATGATTGGGTGTTTCTGAGTGAAGGGCATTGGTGAATGACTGAGTCGGCCTCCGACTCGCAGTATCTCGTCCTTGTCCAAAAATGGACTGAGTCGTTGCAGCTTCCCCTTCACTGCAGCATTTCGATCTGTGCGGAGAGTACGTATTTCATCTGGAAAATAACAGAGTTGTAACAATTTGACCAATTTGTTATGCGCATCGGTTAAATCATGTGTGGTTAGAGGTCCTCCCCGATCCTGTTTTTGCCTCCATCTGAGGCAACGAGCGGCAATTCTTATCAGCTTGGGCCAAGAAGAATATCTCTCCAGTAGACTGTGGTCAGGCGGAGTCACGGACAGACATGTTGCCTTCTTTTGCTCTGGTATTTCGTCTAATGATACTGGGTTCCACGACGGCCAGTATTTTTCAGGTTGTTGGAGCCATTCTGGTCCATGTTGCCAAATGCTAGTTCGCAGGAAGTCTTGGGGTGATTGGCCTCAAGATATGAGATCTGCAGGGTTATCGGTAGTGGGAATGTGGCGCCAATCTGAGGTGTGAGTCCTTTGTTGAATCTCTGTCACACGATTGGCGACGAAGGTTTTCAGCGTGTGAGGTGATGTATTAATCCAGTGTAGAACGATTGTAGAATCAGTCCAGTAAACGGTCCGAGAAATGTTGCTTGGTAACGCTTGAAGGACTGTAGTGGCCAATGACGCGAGAAGAAGTGCTCCACTCAGTTCCAGCCTTGGAATGGTCTGTGATTTGAGTGGAGCCACCTTTGACCTTGCAGTGAGGAGTCGTGTCCAAACATGACCATCCGGAGCGATGGTGCGAAGGTAGACGCATGCCCCATACGCCCTTTCGCTGGCGTCGCAGAATCCGTGTAATTCAATTTCCGCTGCAGTCTTGATTATAGTTTTACGTGGAAACTTCACGTTGTTTAGCAAAGGTAGCTGTGAATAGTATTTGCTCCATTCTGTGTGTACGTCAGCCGGAAGAGATTCGTCCCAGTCGAGTTTTAAAGTCCAAAGTCGTTGGAGCAACATCTTAGCGCGAACGATCACTGGTGCCAGTAATCCAAGAGGGTCGTAGATCTTGGCAATTTCGGAGCTGATTGTTCTCTTCGTAATTCGAGAGGCGGTAGGATTGATTTTGACGGAATATAGGATCGAATCGTCAAAGGAATTCCAAACAACACCCAGAGTCTTGAAAGTTTGCGATTCGCCTAGTAGCAGCTTATCGTTTATGTCCTGCTCGGAAAGTCCTCGTAGCAGTTCCCGGTCGTTCGCTGCCCATTTTCGGATGTTTAAGCCGGCTAGTTTAAGCAATTCTATGAGCTCCGTTCTCAGTAGTTGTGCCTCGTTCTTTGTATCGGCTCCTGCGAGAACATCGTCGACGTAGAAGTCTCGCTGTAAGACCGTCGCTGCTCGTGGGTATCGATGTCCCTCGTCGTCTGCCAGTTGTTTGAGGCACCGAATGGCTAGATAGGGGGCCGCTGACAGCCCGAATGTCACTGTGTTAAGTTGATAGGTGTCAACTTCTCCGTCCGAGTTGCGCCACAAGATTTGTTGGAATTTCCGATCCTCTGGACGGACAAGAAACTGTCGATACATCTTTTCGATATCGCCTGTAATGACATACTGATGAAAACGAAATCTTAAAAGGATGAGAAATATGTCGTCTTGTAGTTTCGGTCCCGTGTGAAGTACGTCGTTTAATGAAACTCCGGTGGTGGTTGGTGCAGATCCGTCAAACACAACTCGGAGTTTTGTAGTCCGGCTGGATTCCTTGATCACGCCGTGATGTGGCAGAAAATATCCGTCGTCCGTGCAGTGGTCCGGGGTGATCTTCGTCATATGTCCTAATTCCAGGTATTCTTGTATTACGGCGTGATAGTCGGCTTCGAATTGTTTGTCTCGTTGGAATCGACGGCAGAGGGAGGTGAGTCGCTTCATTGCCATGGCTTTCGAAGATCCAAGCGGCGGAGTTGTTTCGTTGAATGGGAGAGCGACAACGTATCGCCCTTCGTTGCTGCGTTGAACGTGATTTCGAAAGTGCTCCTCGCACTGTCGTTCCGATTCCGAAAGTCGTGTGGTGGACGGTCTCTCGTCGATTTCCCAAAAACGGGCGAGGTCCGCCTGTAAAGCCGTCGTGGAGGTGTGAAATGCGTATGCTAATGATTGTGAGGTTGGGCTCCCCCCGATGACCCATCCGAATCTCGTCTTTTGCAGACGCAAGTCGGGCCCGTTTGCTTGACTGATATCAAGTTGGCCGACACAGAATGATGCTAGTGTTGGTCCGGCGCTCAACAATATTTCGATCGGAGCAGGTCTATGGAATCTTGGATCGGCTAATTGGAGATTCCTAGGTATCTGTATCGTTGAGCGATCCACGGGTTGGTTTGGGACCCAAGACGCGATAGTCGGTATGATCAGAAACGTCAAGTTGCGTTTGTATGTGCCGTCAATAGAGGTGATCGTGGCCGTGATGTAGCGTTTCGAGGTCGTCGATAACGTATTGAGTGCTCCGATCGGGACCGAACATTTCTGTTGATTGAGTTTTAATGAGTTAGCGAGCCTTTCGGTGATAAAGTTCATGCTAGAGCCGGTGTCTAGCAGAGCTCTACAACGAACTGGTTGAATTTCATTGTTCAAGATGTTGACCTGCGCTGTGACTAACAAGTCGTGTTGCAATGGCTCAAAAGGAAGCGGGGTCGATGAGTCCGTTTTCTGTGGTTCGGTCCCTAACAGGCTCGTCTGATGACGTCATTGTTTTCCTTGTCGTTTAGGACTGGACGATATGGTCGATCCCGATGCCGCCGATCGCGGTGACCGAGATTCGCGTGTCGGGGATGTTCGCGGAGACGTTCGGGGAGACTCTCGGCGAGAATTTCGGCGAGAATACCGGCGAGACGCTCGGGTGGGGGAAGATGAGCGTCTCGAACGATGTGACGGACGCGGGGACGGTGAACTGGGCGAAGATCGACCGCTGGATGATCGGTCGCTCGACGATCGACCGCTCGATGTTCGGTCGACACGTGTTCGTGTTTTGCTATGCCCCTGGTCTTGATGCAGATACGTGTGATGTCGCTGTCTACAGATGCGACATGATCCCGCGGAGCATTGAGTGAGAGCGTGTCCCTTGCCTAAACAGTTGGTACAGAGCGACGCCCCTTTGGCGATTTCCAGGCGTTCTTTGGGCGTCTTCGTTTTGGAGGCATGGCAATTCCATAATTCGTGTTGTTCGTGGCAGTCCGGACACAACAACGTATTATGTGTAGTTACGAATGTATAACTTCGCGGCGCGTCCTGTCGCCTACGTTCGTGTTGCTCGGACGCCCCCTTTTTGACGGTTAATGATGAGCACGCTCTATCGCTATGCGTCCGTGTTTTTAGAAAATCTACTAAATGCGTATATGGCGGCAATTTCTTGTCCGGTAGGGTATGCTGCCATTCGCGAACGACGGCTGAGGGTAGCTTCGACGTGACAAGCTTTATGAGAATGGCGTTTGACATGACTGGGTCCCCGAGTCTTTCTAACGCTTGGAGATGTACCTTGACTGTCTCGATAAGATCGTCTATAGCTTCGGGTGTTTCTTTAGTTATTTTGGAATAGTCGAAAATCAAGTCCCAGTGACGCATGCAGATCTGACGGTGGCAGTCGAATTTTTCCCTAAGAGCGTCCATGGCGATTGCGTAATTTGCGTCGGTGATGGGTAATGACTGTATGCTTCGCGCGGCCCGGCCGGTCAGGGCTGTTCGGAGATGATGAAATTTCTGAACCGGTGCTAAATTTTCGTTTCTATCTATCGCTGATGAGAAGGCATCGTAAAACGACTGCCAATCCTCGAGGGCGCCATCAAATGTAGGTATGCGAACCTCCGGTAGTTTAAGCGACGCGGACTCGCGGCCGACGGCTGATTCGCCGTTTGTCGACTGTGACGGCGTACTTCGTCGTGTATTAATTAATTGTTTGGCTACTCGGCATTGCAGCCCTTCGTATTCTTCCGCTAGCTCACTGCCGCGCGCGATCTCTCCCTCGTCTAAAGTTACGATCTGGTGTTGTAATGCACGGATTTCCTTCTCGAAGGTTTCTAGACGTTCTTTAATGTGAAGCAAGACGACCTCGTCCGGACAGCCTGATTGTTCCATGTCTTCCAGTTTTTTTGCGAGGCGTGTAAACTGGGCGCTACAGTAGCCCCGGCGACGACGCAAGTTGGCGAGCTCGTCTCCGGTTGCCATTATTTTTTATGTAATTGATAGTGGAATCGTTTGGACTTACTTCTGTTGGCGATTGTCCACCTTGCGGTAGGAGGATGTGTGGTTGCTTTTCAACAACCGAATTATACCTCTTCAAATGTGCCGACCCTTAACGTTACTGACCTCGCTGGGGTGGTAACGCCTTCCGCCGCTGTTGGACTCACGTGGCACTGTATGAGAGTGGGTGTCACTGGCGTGCACTTTTCACTTGACACAGGATCCGGCTCGAAGGACCATGTAAAATTCGAGCTATCGCGGGGAGACGCGGTCGTTAGAATACGCGTCAACGGGAGTCGTAAATTCCCGTTACGATTAGAATAATCGACACCACGAATAGTTCGATCCCCGTATTTCGGTTAGGATAATCGGGGTGGTTAATGCGGTATAACACTGGGAGTCAGAGTTATAAGAATGTATATTTCCAACAATTAGTCTACACGATTGAAAAGATATAAACAATTAACAACTTTATCGCACGCAGATAGTACAGATGCATACAATATAGAGCCGGGCTCTTACAATTGAACTTAGTCTCTTGGTGGACGTAGCACGAGATGATGCTGTATAGAATAAGCGAATGTTCGGCTAAGTCGCGGATCGACTTGAATTGCCGTTCAGTTCTCAGTTGGATCTTAGGCGTTAGAATTTCGACCCCTTGGTCGCTCTTGCGTTGAGATGGAAGAAGGTTCAGTGTGGGTGTGCCCTTTTGCATGACGAACGCGGATTCGTTGTTCACACTTTTCGTTAAGAAAAGTGAGGGTAACGATCCGCGATGTCGATTGGTTATGCCCTCCGCTGATGCTTGAAGGGATGGGCAGAAAGCCTCCTACCATCGTGGTTGATAGGTGACCTTGTTCATGGAAAAACCTGATTGTTTTATTAGCTAGACATTCGATTCTTCCCGATGGGAGCGTGTTCGCTTTCTCCGTATTTTTTCAGCGCGACTAATAAACCCAAGGACCTCTCTAAAAACCAGATGTGCTTCGAACATATTTTGGCTTAAGAAATTCTTCAGGACAAAGGGATTGACTGAAGACGCCTGTTGATACAATACAGTGACAGCGAAAAAATATATTGGGCCCTTAGGTTTATTGAGGGTCGAAGTGACGTTACGCAGGTCGCTGGCTGTCCGGTCGCGAGGGCTGGCATGCAGATGTTTAGGCGACGTAACAGATACCTTGATGCGAATATGTAAGAATTAATATCCAAAACTGCAATTTCGATGGATTTCTCCGAGTCCAGTCTTGACAGTGTGCAAACGGGCTGATGTGTGCTGTATTTGGCAGCAAATGTGCAGTATTACGTACATCCTGTTGTCGACGTACCTACAATGGATACGGAGATACTTTCACTTGAATAACAAGGCTTGAATATGCAAAACTACAAATACGCTGGATTTGACTCGGTCCGGATTTAACACGGCTTAAACCAGATGAAGCGATCTGCGTATGGCAGTCAATGTGGAATATAACGCGCATCGTATTGTCGACATATGTGCTATTGAATCGGAGTAACGTTGATTTGAATATTTAAGCCCGAACATACAAAATTGCATTTGGGCTGGATTGTGCAGGGACCAGAGTTGACACAGCGCAAACGAGCTGATGAGCAATGAAACTACAGCAAATGCGTAGTACAAGGGTTATGGAATTGTCGACATATGTGCAAAAGAAGCGGCGAATCTTTGAATGCAATATTTAAGCATTAACAACAAAAACTACAATTACGCTGGATTTTACAGGGTCCAGAGTTGACATAGCACAGACCGGCTGATTTGGCATCATACGTGGAGTATTCTGCGCATCGAATAGGCGACATAGAAACCAAGATACGTTCATTTGAATATGTAATATTTGAATATTTCGCCTGAAAATGCATAATTGCGTATACGCTGAGTTTGGCTGCGCCCACACGTTACATAACTCAAACCAGATAATATACATTGTGTTTGGCAGCAAAAGTGGCGTATATCGCGCATCGAATTGTCGGCATATCTGCAATGCAAACGGCGATACGGTGATTTGAATAATTAATCATGAATATGCAAAGCAGCAATTTCGCTGGGTTTGACAGAGACCGGAGTTGACATGGTACAAACCAGCAGATGTGCGGTGCACATGACATCGGATGTGAAATGTAACGGGCATCGCTTTGTCGCCATATGTGCAATAGAAACGGAGATACATTCATTTGAATATGTTAACCTTAATTTGTAAAACTGCAATTACGCTTGATATGTCGAGGACCAGAGATGATATAATAGCACGAGCCAGCTGATGTGAGCTGTATTTGGCAGGCAATGAGGAGTATATCTCGCATCTAATTGACGACAAATCTGCAATTGCAGCGATGATACATTGTAGTTAATATTCAATAATGGGCCTATTACGATACAGATAGTATTAGCGTGACTGAAACACATTGCCGTCTCAGTAAAACCATTTCATTTCAAGCTTCGCGCTACAGTTCTGAATCCGGACAAGACCGTTTCAAGTTCTCGCAAGAGCAAGCAGTCAAATTAAGGTACTTACACGAGTTAGAGTCTAATACATTTTATTGGTCCAACATCGATGGGGCGATCTCGCATCGAAATTTTCAGAGGACCGCGTAACCTTCCAACGACGACCGCCGTACGAGCAGCGGATAAACTTATTTCGTGCCTTAGGTTGCCCTCACCACGTCCTCTACTTCTTGATTCTTGGTTGGTAGCTTTAGCGGCTGCAGGTCCGAGAAATTGCATCTTGACCCGCTTTCTCGTATGTCGCATGTGACGTCTCACTTTCCGCCGTAGACACTTGTCGGATCTACAAACGTTGAACCCTTTGCGCGAGACAAGCGCGGCGCTCTGCAGGGACGAGGGATCCAATTTTCAAAGTATCAAGTGCGATACCTCCAGTGGTAGTTCGGAAATGATATCTACCTTACTTGGCACGAACAAACCAACGACGCGTAGTAGAGATCTAAAGCATTCCATGTTGCTTCTACTGTTGCGCGAGCACGACTGACGGTCTGGCTAAGAGTGGAGGCTTATATATGTGCTGTTCGTCACGGTGCACTGCGAGTTCCGGTTCCGGGTGAGAGTGCTGGTCAGGCAGAATCGATGGTATGTGCATGTATTTTCAGTTACATCGGGTTCACATTATGATTAGAGTTAGAGGCGCGAAACGGATCTTCATTTGGTTTAGACGTTGTAGTTATGCAATAGAGCAGATATTTACTAGTGTAAATTTGATTGTTATATAATTTGACAAGTAGTCGTGGTAATTAGGTACTCGAGAAGCTAATGACAATGATCCTGGGTTCAATAACAAAGCCGCGGTCAACGGGATAACAGAATTCGTTTTCATCCTGATTCCAAGTTGTACCATACTTCCTTATCTACGGTATAGTTAGGACTGAACAAACTCGTTGTCAAAACATAGAATATCCACCGAGTGTTAAGGCTCTTTGTAACTGGCTAATGTGACCTCACGAGAGAATGATTTTCCGGCACGATGATGCTGCAGAGGAAAACTATGATGGGTGTGTCTAAGGGCACCAGAACATCGGATACGTGGAGAAATGACTTCGCTCGGAAAGAGATTGAAAGTGACGTTACTGTTAATTGGACAATTTCCATGTTGATGTTTAGAGAAAGATGCTAGTAGCCCTTGAGGGAACGTTGCTAGCGGGAAGCGTCGTCCGTGGAAAAATAGATTTCACCTATCATCCCGTAGTTGAAACAAAGACTGTTTGCCTGTTTAGGACTGTTAATGACTTTAATTAACTAAATCTTAAGGTTTATAATGGGTCCTCAGGCTAGCTAAACATATACTGTTGAGATGCGTTGACATCTGGCAATCATCTTATCCGACGGATAGAGTCTGCGTGTGGCGAGTCACGGGACAGAAACCGTTGGAATGTTTACTGTCACGTGCCGCTACGATTATTTCATTTAAGGACAGCTATAGAATTACTCCATGCCTTTATTAGACAAAACGTTCATCCCTTGACCGCGGCTACGTTCGGTGACTGGTTGTCGCCTCGAGGCCATGTTCGGTATCACAAGTTTCGAACAATTACAATCGGACTGGATGACTACAATTGTTTAATTACCGCTACCGTAGAATCTAGATTACAATGTTTCGGGATTTTCCCAAAATTCCAAACGGAAGGTTCCCGTGTTCTATCATCTCCGATTTATATTTATGCTTGATCTGTCTGGGACCAGTCTGGATATAGCGCAAACTGGCTGGCAAACGATGTATTTGGCAAGAAATGTGGAGTACCAGGCATATGGTATTGTCGACACATTTCCAACAGTAACGGAGATGCGTGAATTTGAATATTTAATAATGTATATTAAAAACTGCAAGTACCTGGATTTGAATCTATACTGATCTTATATAGCGTAATTCGTATAATCTGCACTGTATTTATCTGTATTTATACAAAGTTGCAATGCTGTTGATTCCTTCATATACATCTGATCAAATTTTGTAATTATTTTGTAAACAGTGTCTTGATCACCAACAAATTCTAATTACTCATTTGTTATACTACAATAGATGTAGTTCATCGCCCATTGATTCTTTTCATCCCAATTATCTTTCGCATCCGTGTACATTTTCTCTCGTGTATCCAATTCATAACATTTTTTACACTTTAAATACATTAATATTCTTTTCTTCCACGCTTTGTAATCACGTACATCGAATACTTGCATTTTAGTTTTATCGTCCATTGGCATCTTGATTCGTCTTTTCATCTTCACCCTTTTTTCAAAAATAGTTCTCCTCACTATACAGATTTCTTTTATCTGCTCCGCCAACAGCCTTTTTATCTCTTCAGAACATATTTCCAATTCTTTCAAAATGAACCTTTTTTACACATTCACGCCCGGTTACACGTGGTCCCATAACCTTAAATCTCGTCAACCACGATTTTTGCTACCATGTTGAGAATTGTGCATCCTGGTGGCCGAAATATTGTACGCTGGCCATTACTATTAACGTAGACACATATTTACTTTATAAACGATTTCTAGAATATTTATCAATGTACACTTGCGCGTGTCTCAGCACTTTTATTCATATCCGACCTTTTGAAGACTGTTAACCGATAGAACTGTTTACATTCGTCTGTTTCTCGCGCACACACATATCTCCACACAGTGATATCCCGTTACAAAGATCTCCACTACGCACTGTACCTAGTCCAGCACAAAAATTATACATATTTCAATATTTATGAAATATGTATTTCCAACAACTTTGTACAACAACACAAGTTAGTAACTCCGCCGTTTAAGATATTGGTGACAAAGAAATGGATTGGTCTTATATGAGTGAATCCGGGTAGATATATTGACTAATCTGAAAACCTAGATTGAGTATGCATAGATAGGTGGTTTTCGAAGAAGTCATGGGTGTCAAGATATAACTCGAATTCCCCTCTTACATACTTACGGAGGAAAGATCGGTATGTAGGTAATTTTTGAACAAGGGAAGCTGATTCGTTGTTCACACTTTTTGTTATGAAAAGGGAGGACAAGGATTCGCGATACCCATTGGGTATGATCAGCGTTAATGAATGAAGATAGGAGGAGTAAGCATCCTACCACCGTGGTTCATGGATGACCTTGTTCATGAGAAAATCCACACATTTTCATCAGATATATTTAATATTATATAATTTTAATATAATATAATTTAATATTATATAATTATATATAGTTTAATATTATATAATTACCGGTTTTCCCATTATATAACTACCAGCTTTTCCGCAGTTTCTAAGAGCGCACAATAAACATAAGGACTTTTCTAAGAAATACACATCAATCAAAAACATTTATGAAATTGGATGTGCAAGATGAAAGGGACCATCTAGAATTACTTAAAAAGTCTAAGTTTATGGTGGGTCCTTAGGTTTGATGAGGGTGTAAGTAACAAATCACGGCACTATGACAATGGTCTCGGTTCCGGCAACGTTTTCGCGGTCAACGGATGCTGAACTCTACACTACGTTAGCGTCTAAGTTGCACTACATGTTAGAGCAAGGAGCAATTACTACGTATAAGAAAGACAGGTCGATTGCTGATGAGATCGCACTAGAGAGTGCCGTCTCTCAACCACGGCGACGCTGTCCTGGAAAACTATGATGGGTGTGCCTAAGGTCACAACATCATCGGATTCGTGGAGAAATGTCTTCGTTCGGAAAGTGAGGGAAATTGGCGTTACTGTTAATTGGTCAATTTCCATGTTGGTGGTTAGGGAAGGGTGCTAGCCGCCCTCAAGAGAGAGTTCGAGAAGAGGAAGCGTCGATCGTGAGAAACATAGATTTCTCCTATTTTCTCGTAGTTGGAACGAGGACTGTTTGTCGGTTTGAAGGACTTTAGTTAAACAAATCTTAAGGTTTATAGCGGGTCCTCGTACTAGCTGCTCATGTATTTACTCAAATAATAGAGTCTGCGTGTGGCGAGCCACGGGACAGAAATCGTTGAAATGCTTACCGTCGTGCCCCGTCCCAAGTATTTCTTTTAAGGAGAGCTATAGAGTTACTTCATGCCTTTGTTAGACAAAACGTTCATCCCTTGACCGCGACTACGTTCGGCGACTGACTGTCTCCTCGAGTCCGAGCTCACTATCATAAATCTCTGTAGCGGCACTCGACAGCAAACTTCCCAACGGTTTCTGTCCCGTGCCTCGCTACACAAGGACTCTACCTTTCGAACAGATGATTGCCAGATGTCTGTCAGATACACTCTCACCGAATATTTACAGCGAGCCTAAGGACCCGCTATAAATCTTAGGATTCATGCAGCTAAGATTCTCTAAAGGGACAAATAGTCTTTGTCTGAATAGTCCCTACACATACCACCCACATACGGGAAATCTGCTTTTTCTCACGTACGACGCTCCTCGCTAGCAACTTTCTCTCAAGGGCAGCTGTCATCCCTTTCCAAGAACCAACTCACAATTTAACAGCGACGTCCCTTTCCCTCACTCTCTGAACTAACACTTTTCTTAACGAATCCGATGATCCCGTATCCTTAGACACACCCAAACACAGTTTTCCTAAGGAGCATCATCGCGACACAAATTCATTCTGTTCTATCGCGAGCCGCGAGGCAAGTTGGAAGACTCCTTCTGGATTGTTTGTCCGCAGTCGTACGTAATAGCGAATCTGAATCTCTCGACGTACGTGCAATCGTCTCGACTCGAACCACCGCGTAAAGTATCGCGCCGAGCTTGAACTTGTAATCTTGAATCGATAATTGTACCGTGCTTTCGGCGCGCTAGTGTATACCACGAACACAAGCAAATAAACAGTTATTGTTAAACAATACCGAGTGATTCTTCTATACCTATCACGCACGTCACCTCATCTCAAATAAGTACAGTCGGATCGAATGACAACAGTTTCATAATACGGCTATGGTGAAGTCTAAGTTACAGTACTAGGGGTCTTCCCAAAGTTCCGAAGGGAAGTTTCAGGTGTTCTTTCATCTCCGACACGGCCATTCTGACTATCACACGTCCTCCTATGTAACTAAAATATTGAGTTTCCTAACATTAGACTCGATACAATTAACATTATTCACAATTTATCTAGATGTTCGAATAAGGCAAGGGTCCAGTGTAGCAACAAATCCTGTTCGGAGATTTGGCAGCAAAAAAAATAAAAGATTATGAAAATTAGTAGCGTTATAGTTAGTATCCAAGGTGATAGTTGCATCCTGCAGGTTATCAGTCGGATCGTAACGGCATGATGGACCATTTTCGATTTCGCACTCCAAAGGATCTCGGTCTTCTAGATCGTGTGAGCACATAGAGTTTCGTTCCACGATCTCACTGGGCCTTATCATATTGTCACCCCGAAAAGCATGCAAGTCGCATCGCATGTTCTCACTGAGCCTTATCATACTGTTACAATGAAAAGCGTGTGTGCCACATCACACGTTCTCCTTGAGCTGTATCACACTGTTACCATGAAAAGCGTGTGAGCCACATCACACGTTCTTTCTGAGCTCTATCACACTGTTACCATGAAAAGCGTGTGAGCCACATCACACGTTCTCTCTGAGCTTTATCACACTGTTACCATGAAATGAAAAGCGTGCGAACTCGCTCTGCCGGGTGTTATTGGCATAGTGCAATTAATCTTCCGAGATCGAAGTACTCATATCGTCATGGCCACTGTTATGGCCTTCACTACAGACATCCAATTCGGCATGGGTGCAACCATCTGGCATTTTCCTCAACATGTCGTGACTATACTTGAACGATCGCTTACCGTTTAATACCTTTAAGATATACATGCCTCCTTCCAAAACTTCTGCTATTACAAATGGACCTCTAAATTTTGGATCTAATTTGGTTTGATTTCGTTCCGCATTTTGCGTAATACGAAATCACCGAGGTTAAACCTAACCGCTTTAGCTTTAGTTTTGTCAAATCCATCCTCATCATACCTAGCACTAGTTTCCATCCCCTTTATTGCCTGTCGTCTTATATTGGAGATATCGATACTTTTGATGTTATCGGGTAACAACAGATCGTACGGTCTTGTCGTTCTACCTATTAGTAGTTCAAATGAGCTCGAGTTTGTCACGCGGTTGGTGGTGCAATTCAAAGCCAACTGTATTTCCCCAATCGCGTCTTGCCACGGCCGTCCGGTCGTTTCCACTACCGTGAACATAATTTTCAATGCACCCGTAACACGCTCTACCTGTCCATTGGCTCTACTAGCACCGGTCGCTATCAAGTGAACTTTAATTCGTTTGCTTTCGCAGAATTCTCGAAATTCCTTACCCTTAAAACATATTCCCTGATCTGCTATTATCCGGCAGGGCCTCCCGAATAAAAATATAGCGGATTTAAGCGCTTTAATGGTGTTAAGGGAATCTATCTTACGAGTATGATGCAGGTATACGAATTTAGTGAAGACGTCGATCAAAACAATGACGTGCTCCTTTGAATCGCTTTTACCATTCAACTTGCCTGTTATGTCCATGTGGACCGTATGCCAGGGTATGCTGGTCTTAGGTATAGGATGCAGTTCGGCTTGTATCTTACCTAAACTAGCTTTCGAATCTTGACAAGCATGACAGTTCTCAATGAATCGGCGAACGTACTTCGCCATCCCTTCGAATCAGTAATATTCGTATGGTTTCTCGAGCGTTTTCTCCCAACCTTAGTGCATAATTGACTGGTGCACACGGTTAATAACACACTATCTAAAACCACTTGGGACTATAGGTAAACAAAGAGTCCTGCCGTTTCTTTGTATCTTACGGGAAATAGTACCGGACCGTAATTCGTATGTATTCGCGATGTCTCCCGCGAGCGCATCGTTTTGCAATTCCTTGACGATTTCCAAGATTTGAGAATCACGACGTTGTTCCGCTAACAGCCAATCTTCCGAAATTTCTGCCAGATTAACTATTTTCTCTTTGATTTTGTCGAATTTAATAGGGTCAACGCCTGTGCGGTTTCGCGAAAAGAAATCTACGTGAGCCGTCCGTTTACTTTCCCGATACATAATGTCATAAATAAAAGTCTGCAAGTAAGTCCATCACCTATGGTCCCTGTCATTTAAATGTACTTTATTTCTCAGCGCTTTCTACGAGTTGCAATCCGTGATGACAAGAAATTTCCGTCCATGTAGATAGTGACGGAAATGTTTTACGGCGTTTACGATAGCTAATGTTTCGAGTTCATAGGAGTGATAACTGAATTCCGCGGGGCTGGTTCTTTTATTGTAATACTCTATTACCCTGTTCTTACCTTCGGCTTGATGCGTCAAAATCGCCCCGTAACTCTCCGAGCTAGCATCAGTATGTAGTTCTATCGGGTAATTGGGGTTGAATATCATTAGCACCGGCGCGTCGGTCAGGACGGAAACTACCTGTTGTCTAATTTTCTCGTGTCTATCTGTCCAAGTTATACTTCTGTTATCTGAGATGAGCGCGTACAGGGATGAGCGCGTAGTTTCCTCGTCTGTGAGAATTTAGGGATGAACTGTGTGACGGTCGTTGGCACAGGTAAAGAACTTAAGGTGTGTATTTTACCCGGGTCGGGACGAACTTCTCCGTTATGAATTACATATCTCAAATAGAGCACCGATGTCCTTAAGAGAACGTTTCGCAAAGTTAAAAGAGAATCCGGCTTTTACGAGGGTATCTAATACAGTGTTTCAATCTTTCTAAAGCTTGATCTATCGAGTCGGCAATAATTAGGACGTTATCGAAATAAATAACAACGTACGAATGAGCGAGGTCGCCTGGGGCGTTGCGAATGGCCCTCCGAAAGACGGACGGTGCAATTTTTCAGTCCAAACGGCATCGTTATCTATTCATATTGTCTGCCGGGGGTAACGAACGCTGTATACTCCGCTGAATTAGGATAAATAGGAATTTGGTGAAACCCGCTGACCATGTCCAGGCTAATAAAGTATCTCGCCTCTTGCAATCTCGCGACTTGATCCGCAATAAGGAGTAAAGGGTACCGATCCGCGACCATATTTTGACTTAGATCTCGGGAACCTGCTCATAATCTATCTGAGCCGTTTTTCTTCTTCACGAGTTACGTAGGGCTCGCAAATGGCGAATTACTAGGCCTTATGATCTTTGCATTAATTAAAACGCTTGTTTTCTCACGTACCGCTCTTCGCTTCTCCTCGCTAAGTCTATAAGAACTTCCTCGTACGGTGGTGTTAGGATCAATTAATCGTATTTCTAACCGGCCTGTATTTGCGCGAATACGTAGGAAACCCGTAACGAATGAATCTTTGAATTTGACGAGAAGAGAAATTGATCGACTTTTATTATTACCATGTCATCAGTGTCAACTTCATTAACGACGATCTCGTTTGAAGTGGTTTCATTACAGACATTAATTATTTTTGTTTTACACATAGCGAGGCTATTTTGTGTAATGTTACGTCAAAACCCAGACTTAGAGTTCCGCAACTAATCGCGATATCATATTTTAAATAACTATCAGGAAGGACATGAGAAATTATCTTCGATGTAAAAATCATTAATACACACGATGAACAAATAGGTGGCATTTGTTTAATACAGGTATTCCCTACTCCTCGCATTACTAATATGTCAGTCATTCCTTTGTCAGAAAATCTCGAGGCCGTGGACTCTTTAATTAGTGAACGCTCTGCTCCCGAATCGGAGTAAAATGGAAACGATTTACCCAGATGACATGATCTATCCGTTGATGCCTCCAGTACGCACGAGTCGACTCGCCACTCGTTATTGCAATTATAGTTTCCCTCCATAATCAGGTTGGCAGCTGCGCCCCATGCAGCTGAGTCGGAGCACGCGATTTTAAGGGTTAAAACGTGGTAGCGAAAAATTGTTAGGTTTCACACTCGATTTTTGCACTAGCGACTGAATTACTTGCGCACGATGGTCTTAAGTGCTAGCACTGTTATAGTCGGCACTGATCCCACTTCAGATGTCGGGTTGGCGTTAAGATTAGAGTTAGGGTTAAGGACGTGAAACGAATCCCTATTGGCGCTAGACGTAATGATTATGCAATAGAGGTGATATTTACTAGTGCAAATATGACTATGATGGAATTGGACAAGTAATCGCGATAATTAGATACTCGAGAAGCTAATGACAATGATCCTAGGCGCAATAACGAATCAGCGGTCAACGGGATGACGAACTCTACTTTTCTTTAGCGTCTAAGTTGTACTCAATGTTAATGCATGGGGCAATCACTACGTATCAGAGGGTTACTTGAATCGTCGTCGTGATCGTACGGGGAGTGGTTCTCCATCACGGTAACGCTGTCGAGGAAAACTATGATGGGTGTGCCTAAGGGCACGAAATCATCGGATTCGTGGAGATAATTCTTCGTTCGGAAAGTGAGGGAAATTGGCGTTACTGTTAATTGGTCAATTTCCATGTTGGTGGTTAGGGAAGGTTGCTAGCCGCCCTTAAGAGCTTCGAGAAGAGGTAGCGTCGTTCGTGAGAAAAATAGATTTCTCCTATTTTCTCGTAGTTGGAACGAGGACTGTTTGTCGGTTTCAAGGACTTTAGTTAAACAAATCTTAAGATTCATAGCCGGTCCTCGGGCTAGCTGAACATGTACTGTGTAGACGTGTCGACATCAGGTAATCATCTTACTCAAAGAATAGAGTCTGCGTGTGGCGAGCCACGGGACTGAAATCGTTGAAATGCTTACCGTCGTGCCCCGTCCCAAGTATTTCTTTTAAGGAGAGCTATAGCGTTACTTCATGCCTTTGTTAGACAAAACGTTTATCCCTTGACCGCGACTACGTTCGGCGACCGGTTGTCGCCTCCAGCCCGAGCTCACTATCATAAATCTCAAATAAGTACAGTCGGATCGAATGACAACAGTTTCATAATACGGCTATGGTGAAATCTAAATTACAGTACTAGGAGTCTTCCCAAAATTCCGAAGGGAAGGTTCCGGTGTTCTTTCATCACCGACATATGCATGCTTGATCTGCCTGGGACCAGTGTGGATATAGCGCAAACTGGCTGGTAAGCGATGTAGTTGGCAAGAAATGTGGAGTACCAGGCACATCGAATTGTCGACATATCAGCAATAGCAACAGAGAAACGTTGAGTTGAATACTTGAGTCTGAATGTGCGAAACTACAATTTCACTGCATATAACAGGAACCAGAGTCGACGTAGAGCAAAGCGCATAAGTACTGCATTTGGCTGTAATTGTGGAGTATAGCGCGCATCGCATTTGCGACATTCGTATACAATAGCAGCGCTGATACGTTGGTTTGAACATTTAGGAATTAATATGCAAAACAGCAATTACGCTGAATCTGTCAGTAACCAGAGAAGACGTAAGACAGAAGAGAAGATAGAATCGGAAGATGTGCTCTGTGCTCACCAGCAAATCAGGAGCATAACGCTCACCGAATTGTCGTCATATCTGCCACAGAAACGGAGATACGTTGCTCTCGATATTCAAGCATGAATATGCTAAATTGCAATTATGGTGTATTTGACAGGGACAAGAGCGTACATAACTCTAACCTACTGATGTGCGCTGTATATGACATCAGATGATAAATATAACGCGCACCGAATTGTCTGTAAGTGTGCCATAGAACCAGAGATTCGTTGGTTCGAATATTTAATACTGATTATGCAAAACTGATAATACGCAGGGTTCGGCTGTGTCCCGATTTTACATGCATCAAACGGAATAACGTGCACTGTGTTTGGCAGCAAATTTGGAGTATAACGAGCCTCTAATTGTAGCCATATGTGCCATAGAATCGGAGATACGTCGGTTTGAATACTTCATCCTGAATAAACGAAACTGCAACTACGCTGGATCTGGCTGGGTCCAGATTTTACATAGCGTAAACCGGATGACGTGCACTGTACTTGGCATCAGATGTGGAATATAATGCGCATCGTATGGCCAATGCTTCTGCAAAACAAGCGGAGATACCTTGATTCGAATGTGTAAGCATTAATATGCAAAACTGCAATCACGCAGGATTTCTCCGAGTCCAGTCTTGACAGTGTGCAAACGGGCTGATGTGTGCTGTATTTGGCTGCAAATGTGCAGTATTACGTGCATCCTATTGTCGACATACCTACAATGGATACGGAGATACTTTCACTTGAATAACTAGGCTTTGAATATGCAAAACTACAAATACGCTGGATTTGACTCGATTTAACACGGCTTAAACCAGATGAAGCGCTCGGCGTATGGCAGTCAATGTGGAATATAACGCGCATCGTATTGTCGACATATGTGCTATTGGATCGGAGTCACGTTGATTTGAATATTTAAGCGTGAGCATACAAAATTGCATTTGGGCTGGATTTTGCAAGGACCAGAGTTGACACAGCACAATCTAGCTGATGGGCAATGTAGCTACAGCAAATGCGGAGTACAAGGCGTATGGAATTGTCGACATATGTGCAAAAGAAGCGGCGAATCTTTGAATGCAATATTAAGCATTAACAAAAAAAACTACAATTACGCTGGATTTTACAGGGTCCAGAGTTGACATAGCACAGACCGGCTGATCTGGCATCATATGTGGAGTATTCTGCGCATCGAATAGGCGACATAGAAACCAAGCTACGTTCATTTGAATATGTAGTATTTGAACATTTCGCCTGAAAATGCATAATTGTAAATACGCTAAGTTTGGCTGCGCCCACACGTTACATAACTCAAACCAGATAATGTCCTTTGTATTTGGCTGCAAAAGTGGCGTATATCGCGCATCGAATTGTCGGCATATCTGCAATGCAAACGGCGATACGGTGATTTGAATAATTAATCATGAATATGCAAAGCAGCAATTTCGCTCGGTTTGACAGAGACCGGAGTTGAAATGGTACAAACCAGTAGATGTGCGGTGCACATGACATCGGATGTGAAATGTAACGGGCATCGCTTTGTCGCCTTATGTGCAATGGAAACGGAGATACATTCATTTGAATATGTTAACCTTAATTTGTAAAACTGCAATTACGCTTGATATGTCGAGGACCAGAGATGATATAATAGCACGAGCCAGCTGATGTGAGCTGTATTTGGCAGGCAATGAGGAGTATATCTCGCATCTAATTGACGGCAAATCTCCAATCGCAGCGGTGATACGTTTTATTTAATATTCAATAATGGGCCTGTTACGATACCGATAGTAATAGCGTGACTGAAACACATTGTCATCTCAGTAAAACCATTTTATTTCAAGCTTCACGCTACAGTCCCGAATCCGGACAAGACCGTTTCACGTTCTCGCAAGAGCAGGAAGTCAAATTATGGTACTTACACGAGTTAGAGTCTAATACATTTTATTGGTCCAACATCGATGGGGCGATCTCGCATGGAAATTTTCGGAGGACCGCGTAACCTTCCAACGACGACCGCCGTACGAGCAGCGGATAAACTTATTTCGTGCTTTAGGTTGCCCTCACCACGTCCTCTACTTCTTGATTCTTGGTTGGTAGCTTTAGCGGCTGCAGGTCCGAGAAATTGCATCTTGACCCGCTTCCTCGTATGTCGCATGTGACGTCTCACTTTCCGGCGTAGACACTTGTCGAATCTACATACGTTGAACCATTTGCGCGAGACAAGCGCGGCGCTCTGCAGGGACGAGGGATCCAATTTTCGAAGTATCAAGTGCGAAACCTCCAGTGGTAGTTCGGAAATGATATCTACCTTACTTGGCACGAACAAACCAACGACGCGTAGTAGAGATCTAAAAAACTCCATGTTGCTTCTACTGTTGCGCGAGCACGACTGACGGTCTGGCTAAGAGTGGAGGCTTATATATGTGCTGTTCGTCACGGTGCACTGCGAGTTCCGGTTCCGGGTGAGAGTGCTGGTCAGGCAGAATCGATGGTATGTGCATGTATTTTCACTTACATCGGGTTCACATTATGATTAGAGTTAGAGGCGCGAAACGAATCTTCATTTGGTTTAGACGTTGTAGTTATGCAATAGAGCAGATATTTACTAGTGTAAATTTGATTGTTATATAATTTGACAAGTAGTCGTGGTAATTAGGTACTCGAGAAGCTAATGACAATGATCCTGGGTTCAATAACAAAGCCGCGGTCAACGGGACAACAGAATTCGTTTTCATCCTGATTCCAAGTTGTACCCTACTTCCTTATCTACGATATAGGTAGGACTGGATATAGGTAGATGGATATACGATATATACTGGATATACGATATAGGTAGGACTGAAGAAACTCTTTGTCAAAACATAGAATATCCACCGAGTGTTAAGGCTCTTTGTAACTGGCTAATGTGACCTCACGAGAGAATGATTTTCCGGCACGATGATGCTGCAGAGGAAAACTATGATGGGTGTGTCTAAGGGCACCAGAACATCGGATTCGTGGAGAAATGTCTTCGCTCGGAAAGAGATTGTAAGTGACGTTACTGTTAATTGGACAATTTCCATGTTGATGGTTAGAGAAGGATGCTAGTAGCCCTTGAGGGAACGTTGCTAGCGGGAAGCGTCGTCCGTGGAAAAATAGATTTCACCTATCATCCCGTAGTTGGAACAAAGACTGTTTGCCTGTTTAGGACTGTTAAGGACTTTAGTTAACTAAATCTTAAGGTTTATAATGGGTCCTCAGGCTAGCTAAACATATACTGTTGAGATGCGTTGACATCTGGCAATCATCTTATCCGACGGATAGAGTCTGCGTGTGGCGAGACACGGGACAGAAACCGTTGGAATGTTTACTGTCACGTGCCGCTACGATTACTTCATTTCAGGACAGCTATAGAATTACTCCATGCCTTTATTAGACAAAACGTTCATCCCTTGACCGCGGCTACGTTCGGTGACTGGTTGTCGCCTCGAGGCCATGTTCGGTATCACAAGTTTCGAACAATTACAATCGGACTGGATGACTACAATTGTTTAATTACCGCTACCGTAGAATCTAGATTACAATGTTTCGGGATTTTCTCAAAATTCCAAACGGAATGTTGCGGTGTTCTTTCATCTGCGACTTATATTTATGTCGCTGGTAGTTCTTACGCATTAGCTTATCGACGGCCTGGCTGGGAACGATCAGGGAAGCGAACTTTTCTGCCCGCGCGCCTGGAGTGATGAATTCCAGAGTCGTCTTCGTTTTGCTCATCTCAAACATCAGGTGGTATTATTACTTCGCGATTTTCGCTGTAATGGTGTTCAATGTTACCGTGCAATAAAAATTCACGCATTTCGGACGGTCTAAGGGTACGATTACGTTCTTGTTGCTAACTTCAATCGCAATGGTCCCTTTTGCTCTCGATATAAATTGATGCGGTCCGCCGTAGGGTGGTTGTAAGGGGTATCCGATGGCATCGTGACGTAGAAATACGTAAGACGATGTTTCGAGTGGAACACGGAGGTTTCTTTTTCGCCGTGTCGCGTAATCGGATGAGGCCTGATCTTTTCTATTCGTAGTTTTAGACGGCTTCCGTATTTCGACTTGGCCTGTTGCTTCGTTGGTACACAGAATTCTGCCGGCAATCGTATGCCGGTGCCATAAACCATTTCGGCTGTCGTCGTTTTCACGTCCGTAATAACTGTTCGTATGCCAAATAAAACTGTTGGAAAGATTTCTACACAGTTGCTCGTATCGTGGCATTTGATTGCTGCTTTTAGTTGACGGTGCAGGCGCTCTACCATCCCGTTGGTCGCGGGGTGATAGGCTGTCGTTCGTAAATGCCTAATGCCCAGGAAGAGGCATAATTCGTTAAATATGTTTGATTGGAACTGGCGTCCTTGATCGGTCCTTATCCTTAAAGGTACGTCGAAACGGAATATCCACGTGGAAAGGATGGCTGAAACAACGGTTGCCGCCTCCATGTCGGCGATGGGAACGGCTTCGGTCTAACGCGAAAAACGATCGATTTTCGCCAGGCAATGTAGGTATCATAGCGTACCGTGTCTGGGGGGGTTTGTCATAAGGTCATCGACGTCCTGTAGCTGTTGATCGCTGAGGCATTTGCCCAGCGTCACGTTCCTAATTATGCTCTAGCAGTTTATATTTCTCTAGGCAAGTTGTTTGAATGAACTGTAATTTATACCTGTTAAATCAGTGTATACTTAATTGAACCAGCCCGATGATCCTAACAGAAATAAGGTTATCGATCTGTTCGTGGCTGTTAGGAACATGATACATTTACACTGTACATGTGAATGTGCGTGTAAGCGTCAGAGGACGTCGAGGCCTTAGTTGGGACAAAAGACAAGAGTCAGTCGTTTCAAGTATCTGGAAGAGTTGGTTGGCAACAAGCGTGCGTGCGAGTAGGATTTCGAGGTCTTTAGAGTATAAGATATATGTATAACTGTTGTGTGCTAAATAAAGGGAATTATTTGTATTTCCGAACCCCTTCTATGTCCTTACAGTGGCGTCGATTATCTGATGGTAACGGTTACGACTCTCGTTTACGCGAAACATAGTTGATTTTGTTTAAATGCTAGATATAGTTTCACGTGAGTAGGGGCAGAAGGAAAGAAGGGTATACACGAATCATTTATAAACCACTTAAGAAGTATGGGCGAAAATGATTTGAAAGAGTATTTCTTTACTCAACTTGCCTTATTTTCATATTGCTATTATAACATAAATGTCATGGTAGAAACCCGGATGATAAATAAATGGCTTATTTCGTTAAACAAATTATTGCCTTTCTGAATTAAATTAGATACTTTCAATAATCCTCAACTACGAAATTTATGTTGACTCTTCTATAAATGGTGCATGCCTGTCAGTGAGATATTATAAGAACGAAGAGTTTACCATTAAAACTTTAAGATTTCGACAAAAGTTTTAAAGCGTAGGCGTCACTGTGTAGGTACGTAGGTAGGTAAATTGAGGTCAACCGGATGTAGAGTTAGTGCCGCATTGACTACGCTGGTCTTTACCTTTCTCTCATTGCGTTCGTCAGATAATAAATATAATTTACATGTTATTATAAACTGTATTATAAATTATTATAAATTTTTGTACATAATATATATTGTTGAGGTAAATAAATTCAAAATTGAGGGAACAACGAATTCAAGTATTATCCTGTGCTTTCGGGTTACTATTGGTGGCGGGGCAGTAGCCGCTTGGGGTACGTGGGCGTTGCCTCTGGGCCGCTTCGGTCAATCTCACTCCGCGAGTAGTTGGGAGCGGCTATGTCGAAGTCAGTTATGAAAGTGCGCAGTGGTTTCTCAGTCTGATTCGTGTATTTTCCATGTATGTCATATCAGATTTCTTGGATATTATTTCGTCACAGTGTAAAATGTGTCTTTTTTATACTTGCGAACTGGTTAATTCTATCGTTGTTACTGAATATTATAATATTCTGGTACATTAGTGTATTTGTAATGGTATAGAATGGATTCGGAAATACAAATAATTCCCTTTATTTAGCACACAACATTTATACATATATCCTATACTCTAAAGACCTCGAAATGCTACTAGCACGCACGCTTTTTGTCAACCGGCTCCTCCAGATACTTCTAACGCCTGACTCTTGTCTTTTGTCCCAACTAAGGCCTGGACGTCCTCTGACGCTTACACGCACATTTACATGTACAGTTTAAATGTATCATGTTCTTAACACGCCTCCTTACATTTATACTGTACACTTAATCGTATTTACATGCTTTGACGAATTACGTAACAGAAACTTTAACACTTATTGCTTTATCTACATTCCTCTTAGTTTACATTCATCCATGACCTAAACCTATCGAATTTCTCTCTACGCTGTGCCTTCGTAAAAATATCCGCAGTATTTTCGCCTGTAATTACTTTAAATATGTTTATCTTATTCTCCTTTAAGCACTCGTGAACGTAGTGCTAATGAACTTCAATGTGTTTAGAATTTTTTGTAAAATTTCCGTGCTTTGCTATACTTATCACTCCAGAGTTATCCTCATAAATTTTTACAGGGTTATCGTCTAGATTTACATTGAAGATTTTCATAATTTCCCTAATGGACATTAATTCACTCACCGCTTCCGATAGAGCTACATACTCTGCATACGTCTAGTCTTTTGTCACACACCTTTGTTTTTTAGACTTCCAACCAATTACATTTCCATACAATCTAATTACATATTCAGAAGTCGATTTCCTTTCTAAATGATCTCCTGCCTAATCAGCGTCCACATAACAATCCATCGTTTCACATTTTTCGTTCCTTTTATAATCTAATCTTAAATCTCTATTCCGGTACAAATATTTCAATATTTGCATAGCATATTTAAAGTGTGTCTCATTACAACAATCTTGAAATCTACTCAAATAATTCACACTATAATTTATATCGGGTCTGGTATTTTCACTAATATACAACAATGCGCCAATTAAATTTTTGTATCCAATATCCTCTCTATTTATCTCAGCTTTTTCAATTCTTAAGTTGGTCTCCATAGGTGTACAGTACAATTTGCTATTTTGTAACTTACATTTGTTTGCTAATGATTCAATGTATTTCTTTTGGCTTAATCTTATTTCATTTTTGAAATAATCATAGTCTATATTTATTCCAAGATATTCTTTGACTTCATCTAAATCTTTCATTTCAAATCTATTAGTTAATAAGTTCTTTACCCTTTGTATCTTCCTTTTATTTTTACTACAAATTAGCAAATCGTCTACATACATTAGCAAATAAACAACATTTTCTCCCTCTCCATGTGTATATAGGCACAACTCTATGTTATTCTTCTTAAAACCTAATCTCGTCACATACTTATCAAGACACTCATACCACTCCCTTCGACTTTCTTTTAACCCATAAAGCGCTTTCGATAGTTTACAAACTCTATTCGTTCCGTCCGCATATCCCTTTGATTGATTTACATATACCTCCGAGGTTACTTCACCATTTAAAAAAGCAGTTTCTACTTTCATTTGCTCGATAATTAATCCATTTCGACAACAATATGTTAGCAATATCTTAAAGGTCTGATTACTCGCTACTGGGGAGTATATGTCATCAGCTATGTTTCTTTGTTGGAATCCTCTTACCACTAATCTAGTCTTATACCTGTCATCTGATTTTCTCGTGTAAACCCATTTTACATCTAATACGTCTTTGCCTTTTACCCTTTCCAACAATTTCCCAGTTTTATTCTTATAAAGTCATTCCATTTCCTTATCCATAGCTTGTTTCCAATCTTCACTATCTTCGCAACAAATCGCCTCCTCAAATGTACAAAGGATATCTACTCTACAATAATTTGCATGGATTTCACTAATGTTTTCTTTTTCTGGATATCTTACTGGAGTTCTCTTATTACGTGTAGATCTTCTAGGGATGTTTATGCTTTCAAGACTGTTATCATTTTCATCTTCCCTATTTTCTAACTCTTCCTTATTCATGTTTACCAATAAATCATTATCCTCAATGTCATCGTTATCTTTATCGAATGAATTCTCCACAAAACCGATACATTTTGTGTCTGTTTCTATGACCTCTACATGTCTCGCTATTGTTGTTTTCCCACCTAATAAGACTCTGTAACCTACTTCACTATATCCAAACAAAATTCCCATATCTGCCTTCTTATCCCATTTTGAAACTCTCTTTTGTTCTTACAAAAACTTTACTTCCATATAGATGTAGATTTTCAACACTCCCGAAGAATATTTCCAAAGGTGTCTTTCTCTCTATTGTATTTGCCAGTATTCGATTTTTCAAGTATACCGCTGTCCAATCAATTTCCAGCCAGTACATTTTATGTACTTTCGCTTCCGCTAACAAGCAACGCGCCATGTCCATCACTGTTCTATTATACCTTTCCGTTGTCCCGTTTAATTCATGTACGTAGGTTGGGCAATTATTTATTCTGATACCTTTATCCCTAGCAAATTTATAAATTCGATTATTCAAGTACTCTTTTCCATTATCACATCTGAATATTATAAACCTCTTGCCAGTTAAATTCTCGGCTTCATTTACAAACTGTACGAAACAATCAAAGCCCTCATCTTTTGATTTTATACAATAACTTCTAGCTATTTTGCTATAATTATCGATAAATGAGATGAAATGTTTCTCTTCATTGAATTCGGTAGTCCTAAAACCGCACACGTCCGAGTGAATAATTTCCATTATCTCCATAGCCTTGGTTCGATTATTTTTGAATGGTAAATTTTGCATTTTCCTTTCCATACACACCCTACATTTCAAAAATTCCTTTTTAAATTCATTCGTTATACCAGTAACTAGCTGCTCTTTACCCAAAATATTTAAATATTTAAAATTTACGTGTCCTAGCATCCTATGCCATCTTTTCCTTTTACTCATATCACTACGTTCGGCGCTGTTTGCTAAGTGCTCCTTCCCTTTCAATATACTTTTCATTCTATATGTTCCCTTTTCTTTAACCGCTACCGCTGTAAGCTTATTGTCCTCATCTATTACTTTTGCAATATTTCCTATTGAAATGACCTTGTTCCTATTATCTGTTAACTTGCCTAAACTAATCAAGTTTGCGGACATTTCTTTCGCGCAAAAAACATTATCCACATTTATTTCATTTTGCATTCCAAATGCTTCAAAATAACTTATAACATTCCCTAATTTTGTTGCCTTTCGATCTATTATCGCCTAAATATATATTTACCGGTTCTTTAAGGTCAATACATTTATCGAAATAATTTACGCTGTTTATTATGTGATCTGTGCAACCGCTATCTAATAGCCACATTACTTCATTATTACTTATCTCGTTCGCCTCGCCGCTGTGTGCTGCGTGCGCCGTTGCTATCAATGTGCTTTATCTTGAAATACCATGCTCGCTCGTGCCGGTTGTTGACTGACGATGGAAATTTCCATGTCCCCTGCTCGTATTTCCTTTGTTTCCTCCTCCTCTGCTGCGACAACGTGTTGACCCAAGCCAAAAACTGATACTGTTTCCCACTTCGACGCCATTTTGACACTCTCTCGCAAAATGTAATACTCTTCCACATCTGAAGCATCCTTCCTTTTTTGCAGAATAGGCGTTGGTTTGCATTTCTCCTCGATTGGACTTATTTTTCTTCTCCGCTATTTCAATTTTATTTTTTACATACACTGCCGTTTGATTTTCGGCTTTCAGTGCATCTACTATATCCGCTATGTAGCTGTATTCTTCGGGTAACGTAATCAGCATGTAAGTTAGTTTTTCCCTCTCACTCACTTGTGCGCCAGCACGTTTTAATTCGTTTATTAATTTTTCGAAACCGCTAAATAACGATGCTGAATCACTGTAGTTCTCAAGTTTTATCTTTTCCAATCTCCTTCTGCATACGACCTGTAGTGCCGTCGACTCTTTCAAGTTTCATTTCATCAAACTTTTTTACTATCTCATACGCCGTTTTTTCTTCTCTAATATATTCCAATTGTCTGTTTGTGATGGCACTATAAATTATATTTATTGTCTTCGGATCCTTTTTGTCCCAGTCTTCACCCTAGTTGTGACAACGTTGACAACGTGTGACAATTGTGAGAAACGTTGTTATTCTTTGCTTCCACATACCGTAAATATTCATCGAAAATAGGTATCATGATTTCCAATCTCTCCATATTAAATGATTCCTTATCAGTTACTCAAGCGTTCCTACGTGCTCGATGTGTATTTTTCCTCTTTGTAACCTTTGAACGTTTCTTTCTTTACTGAACACTCACTCGATCTAACCCGCAATATTGAAAACCATGCACTAAAATAACTGGCAAAACTATGAACCACGCTCTGCTACCATGTAAAGATATAGAATGGACTCGGAAATACAAATAATTCCCTTTATTTAGCACACAACAGTTATACATATATCTTATACTCTAAAGACCTCGAAATCCTACCCGCACGCACGCTTGTTGTCAACAGACTCTTCCAGATACTTCTAACCACTGACTCTTGTCTTTTGTCCCAACTAAGGCCTGGACATCCTCTGACGCTTATACACACATTCACATGTACAGTGTAAATGTATCATATTCCTAGCAGAATTGTTATGCGACTGATGCATCAACATACCATGCAAGAAGAATTGCAAACTAGGACAAAAAGGAAGAGCTTTGAAAGAGATACTTATAGTCATAGTAAACGACAAAAAATTCGTAGATGTTCAAGTGAATCTGACGAGGAGGATATTGATGAAAAGGTAGTTGACAATAGAAGAATACAAGTAATAACACAAGAGTCAAACAATCTCCTCGATAACGGCAAAAGTATGATGCGAATGATGGGATATAAGGCGGTTACGGCCTCGGAAATAATGAACAAGGTCGTTTAGAGTCAGTTCAAGCACCTAGACAGCATGGTCGCAGAGTCTTTGGACATCATGTTCCTGGACATGAAGATTCAGGTCTTAAATGGAATCCTGCAGAGGAAGTTATAAAGTTTGTAAAAGATATGAAATGGTGATATGAAAAGTTGACCACAGATGATGAAATTGATTTCTGTTGTGAAGATATAGTGAAAACTGTTATCAATGCGAAAACGGTATTCGCCCATTTGGATGACGTTGATGTGCGTCGAGCAAGGACACGTTGTAATCCTCATGAAACAATTCGTGGTGCATTTTTTTTAAATCGTGCTACTGTTAAAACTGCAAATACAGATAGAGCATGTAACTTTATGTTTACTAACCCAAAAGGTTTGAGGGAGAATGGGCTGCTATACTTTGCAGATGTATGTGCTGGACCAGGAGGTTTTAGGGAACATGTTCTATGGCGAAAGAAATGACGTGCTAAAGGATTTGCTCTTACTTTAGAAAATAAACATGATTTCAAATTAGAAGATTTTTATGCGGGTCCTTGTGAAACATTTCATCCATACCACGGACCAAAGGAAAGTGGTGATGTCTTTGACCCAGAAAATGAAGAGGCATTTACAAATCATATAATGCAGCATACCCATGGCAGAGGAGTACATTTTGTGATGTCTGATTGAGGATTCTCAGTAGAACGACAAGAAAATGTACAAGAAATTCTTTCAAATCAACTGTATCTTTGTCGATGTTTAATAGCATTGATGGTTGAAAGAGAGGGTGGTGATTTTGTGACAATATTATTCAACCTTTTTACACCCTTTAGTGCTGGTTTAGTTTATTTAATGTATCGCTGCTTTGAAGAAGTTTGTATTTTTAAACCAAACTCTTCTAGACCAGGAAATTCAGAAGGTTACATAATATGTAAGAAGAAACGATCTGGGGTACAAGATGTTGTTGAATATCTGAAGCATGTTAATCGTCTGCTTTTAAAAGGTGGTGTAAATGACGACGTTTTACAACTAGTATCATATAATGAATTAAAAAGAGAGAAACAATTTGTTCAATATCTACGTGCTTCTAACAAAGATTTGGCCGGAAAGCAAATACTCGACCTGTGTAAAATTGCAGCATTTTATGCGGATAATACTCTTGTTGAGACAAAACAAGCTGATATGCGCAAACAATATCTAGAGTATTGGAATTACCACCAAATACACTTGTAAACGCAGAGGTTGTATATGAAATAACTAAGGAGTTTATATATCAGCAAAAAGTACTTGCATTGCATATTATAGATGCATTCTACTTAGGAGAAGTGGACATTAGCAAAAAATATTTGAGGAGCAGGTAAGCAACTGAATCTTATTGAGTTCAATAATAAACTTTTAGATTTCCAGTAATGAAATGTTTTTTCAAGGAGTACGTTCATGTAATACTAATGTATGACTGTTGTTTAAAGGAACGAGGAAGCGACGTTGTTCTGTGAAGCTTTGTGGAAACCAGCAGGAAATAACTATACTCGAATACGTGCCAAAGATCTACTTCCTGTTGGTACATATATCTGTGAAAAGTTGCGAGTAACACAGCGTGAAATGAAAAATAATTCCGATGCCATAATATACGAACTTCCAGAAAAGACATTAGATGTTAATGGTTATAATAAGGGCAAATTATATTTCATACAACAGAGTGTAATATTTTTAAGAAGCACCGGAAATCCTTGGAATCGGTATGTCAGTAAAACACATTCCATAAAGTATGTCTTTAATTGAAAAACAAACGAGAAGCTATTCGACCTTCATAGACCAAGTTCAGCAGAAGCAAGTTTCGTTAAATCTTTTAAAGGTCGCCTTATTTGTCATTGGCCTAATGATTCATCACTTACTATAAACAGATTTGCAAAATTTATTAAAGATAAGTGTCCGGCATACAATACGTGCTTAGAATATTAAAACTACAGGCTGTACATATATTCGTACACGACTTGATCCGCATAGATGTCAAACAGATTAATTCCGTTAATTTGACTGTTATTTCAAATATGAAATACTTGTGATATATTTCAGTATTTAGCATTATATTTGTATAGAAATAGAAGTGTAGCGGTACATGTGTCATAGGACAAAGCAAATAACGTCGTTGTCGCCTCGAAGTACCTAGACCGCTGAGCTGCAATTAATGTAAAAACAATGTCACCGCAACCAGCAATTGTCGTCAGGTAGGCAAATACGAATTCTTTTAACCCCCCCTCCCCCGGCGACTAGTATAGGTAGCCTTAACTCAAATACATCTGACGCTTACAACAACAAAGACTCCGTTATTAGTCCACATGACCTTCGTCCTCTTCACACACGACAACTACAGAGGTAATACCGGAAAATATAATTAATAAGATGGTCTTCTGAGTGGTTTAATTGCAATACTATTTGGGATGAAATATACTTTTTCAAATCATATGCGGCATTTCGTATAATAACTGAATGGTTATAGGAAAGAATGATGACGTTAAACTGTACGATACGATTGCATAGCATATTTTATAATTGTATAACAAATATTTCCCGCAGTGAGGGCTCGCTTATGTGAGCCTATGAGGGCTGGCAAACCCACTTTCCCGAAGCCAGGGGGACCGTCGGGACAAGGGTCCCGCTTACGTGAGTCCCTGTGTACTCCGCAGGGAAGGTCGTCGGAGGTGTAAGGCGTTTAATTACTATTACATCCTCTCTACGTGGCCTTGGGCAGTAGCGCACCCACGATCCTGATGCCAAGGATGGGACCGCCGGGATAAGTTCCCGGGTACAAAAGTACCTTGAGGCCCCCGCTTACGTGA
The DNA here is from genome assembly GCF_024516045.1 of Bombus affinis. NCBI lineage: Eukaryota > Metazoa > Arthropoda > Insecta > Hymenoptera > Apidae > Bombus > Bombus affinis. The sequence goes on from NW_026108824.1 coordinate 1,394,904, forward strand.
GTCCCATCTGGAACTGCCGAGATCGGTTAGCAGGTCGCTGGCCGGCTGTCACGTGGTCGTACATCCATACGATAGTCCCACCAACGACTAAGGTCGGTACCACGGGCGATCGAGTTACAGCCCGGAGGGAGAAGCGACCCCTCTGATCGGCCAATTAATGGGTATGGACTCGTGGTGGCAGTGGTTGATGGACAAGATGCTGGCAAGAGGGCCGATTTAAGGTGGAGACTCCACCGAATGGACTTCGGCGGATGAGCAGCGTCCCACCTGCTCCGAAACCGTACTGGTGAGACGGGATGGCTTAGAATGTGCCCCGTTCGACCTGATACGAGCGACAGCTCCTGCAGGCTAAGCTGATCCAGGGAGCAAGGTATTGGGTGCCTTGTGCGATGGTTGGGCGTAATCTCAACTCCTATGGTCCTAGGGGGCCCGGCTACTGTGTGGAATTATAATCGAGGAAAGCACCCGTTACCAAAAGACAATGCTATTTGTATAACAAATATTTAGTCGACACAATTTGTCTTTATTTGGAATGATTAGATACCTGCTTGTGGCAGCTGCTCCCATAATAGAATAAGTTGCAGTACCTTAGTCTACAATCCATTACTTCCCAACATCAATATTTGACTCAGGTCTTTTATAATGAAATATGTAGAGGACAGGGTATATGGGACTTTTGACCGTCAGACTTATTTGAGGTTATCGATTGTCGTCGTAATCGCCGAATTTACTTAAAATAATAAGGTAAGGTACAGCCTATGGGCCCTGAGTCGTAGATACAATGTGTAAAAATATTCCATAAATGTTCGTCACGAAATTCAGCAGATCGCTCGTTGATACTCGTAGGTATTCGAAGATACTTTACTCTTTGGGTTGCCTCGGTTTACTTATACTGGTCGGGGCGGAAGTCGGAAGATTCAAAATCGACTTTGTTCGAAGTAGCGGCATCATTTTTATGCTCCGAGTGTATTTACTTGTATCCTTACGATCCTGATACTCCGAGGCAAAATAACAATAGGATTTGAATTTCCCTCTGGCTCATATGCCGCAACAAATTTTTATAGTTTGTGCTCATGTATAGGTACTTATGAACTATCTAAAATATATAATAAGCTGAAGTACTGTAGGGAAGTAATTTACAGTGTTACTAGGTTTGGTTACATATTTCAATATCGTTCACGCCATCGCAAAAGCTAGTATGATGCTGCGTCGGCGTATATCACGGGGAGGTGATGGACGAGGCGAGGATGATAGCCTCCCGCGAAGTAGCGCCAGGCCCTGACGGAGTCCCGTGACGGGTATGATGGGAGATGATGCGGGTCATGGCACCTAGACTGCGACTTCTATTTACATCGTGATCGAAGGAGGGTGCCAACCCTCGGATATGGCGCACGGCGAGGCTGGTATTGCTTCGGAAGGAGGGACGACCAGCCCTTGTATCGTCCGGTATGCCTATAGGATGAAGTGTGCAATTTCTTCCAAAGAATCTTTGCCAGAATCATTGTACTGTTCTCAGTCGAAAATGTTCGTGAGATGTCAACAACGACTTTTGGCATCAATGACGTAGTGTAGTGATAACTACACTATCAGCTAGGGCCATCTATAGGCAAATTCCGGTTTCATATTTACAGACCTGATACGCTCGATTTGACAGGGATCAGTGCGGATGTCACGTAAAATAAAAGAGAAATTTTGTAAGAAGAAGAAAACTTTATTTTTACTTCGTTTATACAATTATAAGACACTTCCGAGCTCTAGCCGTGACCGTACGAGAGTGAGTCTCTTACAATCTTTTTACATTCGGTCATCTGTTCTCTCATTATCCCCACTACCCTGTAGGCGTACGTGACCGTTGCTACGCTTCTGGAACATTTGGTGGAAGGACCGTTAGGCCATAAATGAATCCTCAGGTACTCCGCCAATATACATTGTCGCCAAGGTCGCCATGTGTTTCTCTCGTCGGTCCATCGGGTTCGAAGTATGCCGACCGGGACACCATCCTGCCCGCGGTATGTGTGTGTGTCCTGGTCTCTGATGTGATTTACGTTACATACCTCCCTTCTTAGATTGATTTTGGTCCTCCAAAATCTCAGTGTTTCTTCAGGATTGTTTTATGGAGGCTAATTGGCTAAAAAGTGTGTTTTCTTCTTTGTCTTAATCAACAAGACAAAACAAAAACAAAGTGCATAACTGCTCCTTATGGAGAAGGTGAAGACCCTCCTGGAAAATAAGGTTTAATACGATTACCATGTATTTTCCTAATCGAGTCATTCACCATTATTTCGTAATAAGGGGTTTTTACTTTTTCAATGGTGTATGGCCCTAGCCATTCAGTATCTAACTTGTGTTTTTTATGATCATTATGAACTAATATTAAATCTTCTTCTCTAAAAATGGATTGAGGTTTAATAATTTTTTTTCTTTGATCTCTTTGGTATCTTTGTTTACTCTTCATTAAAGTTTCCCTGGCTTTAAGTAGCTTGGCATCCCATTCTCGTTTCCTGAAGCTGACCTCATCAGCGTATGTTCTTTGCGGATTTTGGGATATGGTAGATGGGAGATTGGCCTTGTTTCCAAATGTTAGTTCGAAAGGGGTATATCCAGTGGCATCATGAACCATAGTGTTATATGCTAGACACAAAATTTAGGTTTTGATCCCATTCTGTTTCATTATCGTTTTGTATATCTTTTAACATGTCGGATATTACAGCATGTGTCCGTTCTAGGCTTCCGTTGGATTGTGGATGGAATGAGGTGGTTTTTATGTGTTTGATCCTAAATGCTTCTTCGTATCGTTGCATTAGCTCGCTAATGAAACTTTGTCCTCTGTCAGTTAATATACGTTTCGGTGCGGAGAATATGTAAATGTAATGATTCAATAAAGCATTCCAGATTGATTGGGTCTGTTGTGTTTTTAGGGGCACAAGTATTAAATATTTGGTTAGTTCATCGTGTATAGAGAGAATGTATTGGTTTCCTATCTTGGTCTTTTTCAACGGGCCTATCACATCCATAGCGATTTTGTCGTTAGATTCTAACGGGGTGTCGGTTATCTGTGGTTCCTCCTTTCCTCTTATCCGAGTAGTCTTTGATGTTTGACATGTCGCGCAAGTTCCTATTCTGTCTTTTATTCTGTCTATTAGGTGTGGGATATCATATTTGCCTCGGATTCTGTCGTACGTCTTTTGTATTCCGGGATGTCCTACCAAGTCATGATTTTCTTTTAGTACTTGTTCTATTTCCTCTTCGCTTAAACTCTGTATTGCTTCGTAAGCAAATTCTATGTCGTCGCGTTGGTCATTGAAAAATAAAAGAAATCTTTTTATGTGTGCTTTGTCTTGTGCGTTTAAGTTATTGTCTCCTATTCCTATCTTTCTATTTGTTTTAAGTATGTCTGATATTTTCTGTAACCATACGGTTTCGTCATATGGGCCCAGATATGGTTTTGTTAATTGGAAAAAGTTGTCTTTGTTAGATGTTAGTTTCAATAATTTTGGTATTTCTTCTGATTTTTCCCAGTCTCTGAATTGTCTTAATAAAACGTCAGTTTGTGTTATCGCGTGTGCTCTGGATAGGGTGTCAGCGGCTACGTTTTCCTTTCCTTTTACGTACTCTATATCGTATTCCTCTAATCTCAATCTCCATCGAATCAATCGACTAGAGGGGTCCTTGCAGTTGTGCAGCCATTTAAGGGCTTGGTGGTCTGTTTGAATTTTGAATTTGCGGCCTAATAAATATTGCCTAAATCTTCTAACTGCCCAAACGATGGCCAATAATTCTTTTTCCGTCGTAGTATAATTTCGTTCAGGGGGGTTTAATGTCCTTGAAATGAAGCAACAAGGGTGTCCGTCTTGTGAAAGGATGGCTCCTAGACCTTCATTACTGGCGTCCGTTGTTAACGTAAATGTTTTCGTATAGTCGGGGTATTTTAGTACTGGTGCTTGGCATAGTCTTTCTTTTAATGTATCGAAGCTAAGTTGTGTTTTGTCAGTCCAGTGGAATTGTATGTCTTTCTTAGTTAGTTCCGTTAACGGTTTGGCAATTTTCGAGAAATTCCTAATAAATTTTCTATAGTATCCGGCTAACCCAAGGAACGATTTTACATCCGTAGGATTTTTGGGTAGTTTGAAGTTCTTTACTGCTTCTATCTTTTCAGGGTTAGGTTTTACTCCGTTTGCTGTCACTAAGTGTCCTAAGTATTCGAATTCGGGTTTTAGGAATTCACATTTATCCGGTTGTACTTTTAGACCTACTTCCCTGAGTCTTTGGAGTATAATGGCTAAGTTTTTATTATGTTCCTCTATCGATTGTCCGAATATAATGATATCATCGAGATAGACGAAACAATGATTATTAATTAAGCCTCTTAACGCGGTGTCCATCATTCTTTGAAAGGTAGCGGGTGCGTTCTTGAGCCCGAATGGCATTCTGTTATAGTGGAAGTGTCCTTGTGGTGTGCTAAATGCAGTGTACTTCCTCGAATTCTCATCCATGTGTATTTGATGGAATCCCGAGGATAAGTCTAAAGCGGAGAAATATTTTGCGTTCCCTAATTGCGATAGCATATCGTCATTGTCGGGTAATGGATATGCGTCTTGGTCCGTTAATTCGTTTAACTTCCGAAAGTCAATCACTATTCGCCACTTTTGTTTCCCCGACGCGTCGATTTTCTTTGGGACGACCCAGACGGGAGAGTTATAGGGAGAGTCGGAGGGTTCTATAATCTTTTTGTCTAACATTTCTGTCATTTGTTTGTTTATTTCGATTTTATTGTGTTCGGGAGGACGGTAGGATTTTACGTTGATGATTTTATCTTCTTTCATTTTAATGGAATGTTTAGCAAGAGATGTACACGGTAATGTTTCGCTGTCTAAATTAAATACATCCATGTAATAGAGAAGAGTCTTTTCTATAGGTTCTCTGAGAGGTTTTTCTATGTGCGATAGTCGAATCGAAGATTTGAAATTTTGGATTTGATCTATGGTATTTGTATTTTCGATAATGTTAGAAACTTGAATTGAGGACTTACCACCATTGATAAAGCACACTGGCGTTGGCTTCCCTTCGAGGTATACAATTTTTTGAATGGTTTCTCCTGGTGCAAGGGTTGGTTCTTGTTGCAGCAGAAGGGTGTTGTTATCTAATTTCAATGTTTCGTTGGAGAGTTCGAATCGATATTGATTCAAACCGGGTAAGCCTAATACGCCATCTTCTGTAATTGGGAAATCGTCACCTATTAAAGAGAAGTCTATCTTTTTGTCGAACAAATTCAATTTGACTTTGTAATTAGATTCGTATTCGGAATGTCCCATGGAGAATTTCTTTGTGTCTGGTATTGTTGTCTTTCCTGGGTAGCATCTCTGTTTAAGCAAGTTGATTCCTGCCCCGGAGTCAACGAGAAATCGCAATCCTGGTCGTCCTGGTAATTGTAATAGTATTGTGGGTAATCTTCCTGAGGTAGCATTGTTAATTCTGATTGTTCTTGAACGTGGTTTATTCCTGGAGGGGCTTTTCTTTGAGGCGGTATCGGAAAATTTTGGCATTGATTGGGAAGGTGTCCCAATCGATTGCATTTGGGACATTTCGCTTGCGTCCTTTCGCTTAATGGTCTGTTCCCAAACTTCGTAAAATTGTTCGTTCTTGGTAGAATATTTTGTGTGAGTGGAGTTTTATTATTTGTGTTACTTGTAATAGCGAGGCGATTGTCTACTGGATGAGAAGCCTGGTTACGATAAAATGGCGGGGCGGTTGTCTGTCGCGTCATCTGTCTGCGAGAGCTGTGCTCGCGGAAGTATCTCTCCATATTCATTGCTTTCTTTTCTGCTTCGATGAGATTTGGGGGGAGATTATCCATTAGCGCCTGCCCTATTTCTGGACGAAGGCCTCTTACATAGTCGGTCACAGAGTCCATGTATAGTTGCTCGTTCATCACCCGTCGAGTTAGTTCGTCTCTATACTCGTTGGTAATGCTGTGTTGGAGTTTGTTAAAAACACTTCGAAATCTGATGTTATAGTTTTGCACGCTTTCGGTTAATCCTTGCCTCATTCCTCTTAATTCGTCCTGTTGTTCTCTCACTGATACTTGCGCAGCTACATTACGTCTCAATGCTTCGTACAGAAATTCGAATTCGGTAATACGAATATTGCGGATTGCCATTGCGGCTTTTCCTACAATCTTCTCTATTTTAATCATTTTTAGTAATAGTGTTGGTTCGCTACACGTTATTCTTACTTCTTGTATTTCATGAATAAAATCCTCCACGCCTATATCATCCTCTCCGTTTAATATCGGAATGCATTTTAATGCACTCTCAGCTTTTATCTCTGGTTGCGTATATTGTTCAGGAAAAGTCCTTTCCCAGGATGGTTGAGGTGGTGTTTGAAGTAATGGGCGATGTTCTCGAAGGACCGATTGATCTTTAGCGGTGTGGGTTACTTCGTCTACGGTTATTAGGGAACTGGCTTCGGATACATTTCCCGTTTTTGTTTTTACTAGAACTTCATCCATACGCAGTGTAAGCATACTCATTTGTTGGGTCAGTCTCTCATTCTGCTTCTACATTGCATCAAGCAAAGCTTTAACTGTTGGGTCTATTCCGCTGTTAGTTAAAGCGGCGCTAACAGTTTCGGTTTTGTCTTCTCGTGGCGTTGCCATTGTTATACTAATTGTGCTGTCTGTTCTCGATCTGTATTTGACAAAAGAATCCAGGGCTTGCTCACCTTGATCGTTTAACCCGTAGGAAAGGTTCCGTTGCGGTGTTCCTTTGTCGAAACGTCGAAAGTGTCTGCTCTGTTACAGTGGTCCACTGATCCTCAATCTTCAAAGTTGACCGTAGCCCGAAATGCGTATTTTCGTTTTCTTGAAGTTGATGGATCCTGGCAGGATCGCCAAAATATCACGTAAAATAAAAGAGAAATTTTATAAGAAGAAGAAAACTTTATTTTTACTTCGTTTATACAATTATAAGACACTTCCGAGCTCTAGCCGTGACCGTACGAGAGTGAGTCTCTTACAATCTTTTTACTTTCGATCATCTGTTCTCTCATTATCCCCACTACCCTGTAGGCGTACGTGACCGTTGCTACGCTTCTGGAACATTTGGTGGAAGGACCGTTAGGCCATAAATGAATCCTCAGGTACTCCGCCAATATACATTGTCGCCAAGGTCGCCATGTGTTTCTCTCGTCGGTCCATCGGGTTCGAAGTATGCCGACCGGGACACCATCCTGCCCGCGGTGTGTGTGTGTCCTGGTCTCTGATGTGATTTACGTTACACGGACATAGCGCTAATTGTCTAGTGTGCGCTGAATTGGGCAAGAAATCTGGAGTACCGGGCATATCGAATACTCGGCATGTCTGCAACAGCAACGGAAATACGGGGATTTGAATATTTGAGTCTGAATATGCAAACCTGCAATGACGCCGTATTTGACACGGCCCAGAGTTGACATAGAGCAAACCGGCTGGAGTATGCTGTATTTGGCAGCAAATGTGGAGTATAACATGCATCCTATTGTGAACATACTTACTATGAAAACGGAGATACATTCAGTTGAATATTTAGGCTTGAATGAGCAAAACTACAAATACGCTGGATTTGACTCGTTCCGTATTTAACATGGCTTAAACCAGATCAAGCGCCCAGTGTATGGCAGTCGATGTGGAATATAACGCGCACCGATTTGTCGACATATCTGCAACAGAAACTGAGTCACGTCGATCTGAATATTGAACCCTGATCATGCATTACTGCATTTACGCTTGATTTCACGGGGTCCGGATTTGACATAGCGCAAACCAGATGATGCGAGCTGTATTTAATAGCAACTACGGAGTATAAAGCGCATCGAATTTTCCACATATCTGCAATCGAAACGGAGATTCGTTGATTTGATTATTTAGGTGTGATAATGCAGAACTGCAGTTGCGTTGGGTTTGACCGGACCAGAGTCGACATAGCGCTAATTGGATGATATTGGTTTAATTTGCAACAAATGTGGAATGCAAGGCAAATCGTATTGTCGACACATTTCCAACAGTAGCGGAGATTCGTGGACTTGAATATATAATAATGTATATGAAAAACTGCAATTACGCTGGATTTGTCGGTGATCGGAGATGACATAGTTTAATTCGAATGATGTGCACTGTATTGGCGGCAAATGTGAAGTATAACCTGAGTCGAATTGTCGGCATATCTGTAACAGAATCGTAGATACGTTGATTTGATTATTTATGCACGAATTTGCAAAACTGCAATTACGCGGGTTTGACACGGGCCAGAGTTGACATAGCGCCAGCCCACTAATGTGCGCTGTATTTGGCAGCAAATATGGAGCGGATGTCGGCACATATGTTATAGAGGCGGAGACACATTGATCTGAACGTTTATTCCTGAGTATGCAAAACTACAATTACGCTGCACTTCACAGGGTCCAGAATCGACATAGCCCAAAGCGGCTGATGTGTGCTGTATTTGGCAACAATTTTGGCGTATAACTCGCTTTAGGTTGTCGGCATATCTGCAACAGAAGCGGAGATACGTTGATTAGAATATTTCAGCCTGAATATGCAAAGCTGAAACTAAGTTGGATTTGTCGTAGACCAGAGATGACATAGCACAAACCCTCCGATGTGTCCTTAATTTGGGAGCCAATGTGGAGTATAACACACATAAATTCATCGTCATATCTGCATTAGAAACAGAGATACGTAGATTTGAGTATTTAAGCCTGAATATGCAAAACTGCAATTTCGCTGGATTTCACACGTTCCAGAGTTAACTTAGCGCCAGCCCACTTAGGTGCGCTCTATTTGGCAGCAAATGTGGAGCTACCGCGCATAGTATTTTCGACGTATATCCAATACCAGTGCAGAAGTTGAAAAGTCGCATCCCGGATGATGCGCGCTGTATTTGGTAATAAATGTGGAATACAACTTGCATAGTATTGTCGACATATCTGTAATAGGAACGAAGATACCTTCATTTGATTATTTAAGCCTCAATATGTAAATTTGCAATTACACAGAATTTGATCGGGTCCAGAGTTGACGTGGCACAAACCGGCTGATTTGGCAGCATATGTGCAGTATTATGCGCATCGAATGGTCGTCATTTGAGCTCTTGAGGCGGAGATACGTGGATTTCAATATTTTAGACTGAGTATGCAAAACTGCAAATACGCTGGATTTGACACGGTCCAGAATTGACATTGCGCAAACTGGCAGATATGCGCTGTATAGGTTTATTTGAACATTTAAGGATGAATATGCGGAACTACAATCATGCCGGATTTGACTGAAACCAGAGAGGACATAACGGAAACAGGCTGGTGTGCGCTGCATTTGGCAAGAAATGTGGGGTACAAGTCACATCGAATTCTCGACATATTTGTCACAATGACGGAGATACGTTTATTTGATTATTCGTGCATGAGTATCCAAAATTGCAATTGCGCTGGATTTATCAATGGTCAGAATCGACATAGCGCAAGGCAGCTGATGAGTAATACATTTGGCAGTACGGCGCTAAGTCGAATTGTGGACATATCTGCAACGGAATACGAAATAGCTTGATTTGAATATTTAATCCTGAAAATGGAAAGCGCTAACAACTCTACTCTCAGCAACTCCAACACCTCTCACAACTCGACAACGCTAACAACTCCACTCTCAACAACGCTAACACCTCTCGCAACTCGACAGCGCTAACAACTCTACTCTTCGACTCCTTGATTAACTCTGACCTCTCGACACACTCTTATTTCTCGATCAACCGCTCAACGCTTCTCGATCAGCCAAACTTTAATGTTAAATCGTCCCCTACCATTAGCGTTAGTTTTTCCAACTCTCTAACCACATTCTGTTAACGCTCCGCAAGTACAAGGTGACTTTAGTCACATAGGCTTTCTCACCGATGTAAACTAACAACCGAAGTACACACGACATTGTTTTGATCGATTTCTAATGAGGATTTTTCCTCGCGATACTACAATATGTTGACTTGAATATTTAAGCCGGAATATGCAAAACTGCAAATGCGCTGAGGTTGGCTGCGTCCACACGTTACATAACTCAAACCAGATAATATGCACTGTATTTGGCAGCGAATATGGAGTATAACGCGCTTCGTTCTGTCGGCATATTTGGAATGCAAACGGCGATACGGTGATTTGAATAATTAATCATGAATATGTATAGCAGCAATTTCGCTGGATTTGACAGAGCCCGGAGTTGACATAGTACAAACCTGCTGATGTGTGGTGCATATGACATCAGATGTGAAATTTAACGGACATCGAATTGTAGCCATATGTGCAATAGAAACGGAGATACATTCATTTGAATATTTTAACCTGAATATGCAAAACTACAATAACGCTGGATTTGACAGGGACCAGAGTTGACATAGCGCAAACCAGCTGACATGCAGTGCACATGACAGCAAATGTGACATATAACGCGCATCGAATTTTCCGAAAATGTTCCGTAGAAAGGGACATACCATGAATTGAATATTTACGACTGCAAACGCAATACTACAATTGCGATGGATGTTTCAAGGACCAGATCTGATATAGCTGTAACCAGCTAATGTGCGGTGTATCTGAGTGCAAATATGAAGTGTAACGCGCTATTTATAGTCGAAATATATGCAATAGAAGCGGAGATACGTTTTTGTGAATACGTAAGCCTGAATATGAGCAACAGCAATTACGCTGTGATTGACAGAGCCTAGAGTTGACCGCAAACTTGCTGATGTGCGCTGGTTATGACATGGGATATGAAATATAACGGGCATCGCATTGTAGCCGTTTGCGCTATAGAAACGGAGATACGTTGATTTAAATATTCTAACCTGAATATGCAAAATTGCAATTACGCTTGATATGTCAAAGACCAGAGATGATATAGTAGCTCGAGCCATCTGAAGTGCGCTGTATTTAGCAGCCAATGAGGAGTATATCTCGCACCTAATTGACGACAAATCTGCAATTGCAGCGGTGATACATTGTAGTTAATAATCAATAATGGGCCCATTACGATACAGATAGTATTATCGTGACTGAAACACATTGCCGTCTCAGTAAAACCATTTTATTTCAAGCTTCGCGCTACAGTTCTGAATCCGGACAAGACCGTTTCAAGTTCTCGCAAGAGCAAGCAGTCAAATTAAGGTACTTACACGAGTTAGAGTCTAATACATTTTATTGGTCCAACATCGATGGGGCGATCTCGCATCGAAATTTTCAGAGGACCGCGAAACCTTTAAACGACGACCGCCGTACGAGCAGCGGATAAACTTATTTCGTTCCTTAGGTTGCCCTCACCACGCCCTCTACTTCTTGATTCTTGGTTGGTAGCTTTAGCGGCTGCAGGTCCGAGAAATTGCATCTTGACCCGCTTTCTCGTATGTCGCATGTGACGTCTCACTTTCCGCCGTAGACACTTGTCGGATCTACAAACGTTGAACCATTTGCGCGAGACAAGCGCGGCGCTCTGCAGGGACGAGGGATCCAATTTTCGAAGTATCAAGTGCGATACCTCCAGTGGTAGTTCGGAAATGATATCTACTTTACTTGGCACGAACAAACCAACGACGCGTAGTAGAGATCTAAAAAATTCCATGTTGCTTCTACTGTTGCGCGAGCACGACTGACGGTCTGGCTAAGAGTGGAGGCTTATATATGTGCTGTTCGTCACGGTGCACTGCGAGTTCCGGTTCCGGGTGAGAGTGCTGGTCAGGCAGAATCGATGGTATGTGCATGTATTTTCACTTACATCGGGTTCACATTATGATTAGAGTTAGATGCGCGAAACGGATCTTCATTTGGTTTAGACGTTGTAGTTATGCAATAGAGCAGATATTTACTAGTGTAAATTTGATTGTTATATAATTTGACAAGTAGTCGTGGTAATTAGGTACTCGAGAAGCTAATGACAATGATCCTGGGTTCAATAACAAAGCCGCGGTCAACGGGATAACAGAATTCGTTTTCATCCTGATTCCAAGTTGTACCATACTTCCTTATCTACGGTATAGTTAGGACTGAATAAACTCGTTGTCAAAACATAGAATATCCACCGAGTGTTAAGGCTCTTTGTAACTGGCTAATGTGACCTCACGAGAGAATGATTTTCCGGCACGATGATGCTGCAGAGGAAAACTATGATGGGTGTGTCTAAGGGCACCAGAACATCGGATACGTGGAGAAATGACTTCGCTCGGAAAGAGATTGAAAGTGACGTTACTGTTAATTGGACAATTTCCATGTTGATGTTTAGAGAAAGATGCTAGTAGCCCTTGAGGGAACGTTGCTAGCGGGAAGCGTCGTCCGTGGAAAAATAGATTTCACCTATCATCCCGTAGTTGAAACAAAGACTGTTTGCCTGTTTAGGACTGTTAAGGACTTTAATTAACTAAATCTTAAGGTTTATAATGGGTCCTCAGGCTAGCTAAACATATACTGTTGAGATGCGTTGACATCTGGCAATCATCTTATCCGACGGATAGAGTCTGCGTGTGGCGAGTCACGGGACAGAAACCGTTGGAATGATTACTGTCACGTGCCGCTACGATTATTTCATTTAAGGACAGCTATAGAATTACTCCATGCCTTTATTAGACAAAACGTTCATCCCTTGACCGCGGCTACGTTCGGTGACTGGTTGTCGCCGAGGCCAAGTGCAGTATCACAAGTTTCGAACAATTACAATCGGACTAGATGACTACGATTGTTTAATTACAGCTATGGTAGAATTTAGATTACAATGTTACGGGATTTTCCCAAAATTCCAAACGGAAGGTTCCCGTGTTCTATCATCTCCGATTTATATTTATGCTTGATCTGTCTGGGACCAGTCTGGATATAGCGCAAACTGGCTGGCAAACGATGTATTTGGCAAGAAATGTGGAGTACCTGGCACATCGAATTGTCGACATATCAGCAACAGCAACGGAGATACGTGGAGTTGAATATTTGAGTCTGAATCTGCAAAACAACAATTACACTGCATATAACAGAGACCAGAGTCGATGTTCTGGCGCGCAACACATCTGCACTCCATCCCGCGCGGCTTGGCATCCAACGGTCCACGTGCCATCCTTCGAATCCTCCATAGGCCCAAGGACCCATCATAAAGCCGAAATCCCAACTGCATTGTTCGCACATATGGCCTAAGTCAATCTGTTTGCCCGAAAAGACTTTCTAATTCTAGAAGTGTTTTCGGTCGGTTTTTAGAAAGGTCCTTGGGTTTATTACGCCCTCTTAAGAGTTACGGAGAAGGCGGGTATTGGCTTAACGAAAAAAGCGGACATCTACCTAACGGAAAATCTGAGATTTCCCATAAACAATGTCGCCTAGGACCCACGTTGGTAGGAGGCTTCTTCCTCCTCTCTTCCTTTCTAACATTAGTCATAACCAATCGGCATCGCGGATCATTGCCCTCACTTTCCTAACTAACAATGTAATCAACGAATCCGCGTTCTTCGCTCAAAGGGCACACCAATACCGAGCTTCGTACTCACATCAGAGTAAACTATAGAGTTACATCATCTCTCACGGTGACTAGAGTTCCTGCAATCCCTATAACTCTTACCGTTCCTATATCTCTCAGAGTTCCATCGTCTCTCGCGGTGACTAAAGTTCCTGCAATCCCTATAACTCTCACCGTTCCTATATCTCTATGAGCCTCCTATTTCTCTCACAATATCCAGAAGTCCGACAGCTCCTACAGCTCTCACGGACCTAGAGCTCCTATAGCTCACACTCTCATCAAAGAATAATCCATTTCTTCGTTATCTGTATCTTAAGCAACGGCGTTCTTACTCAGTGTGATTGTATAAATCGTTGGAAATACATATATTTTTTATAACTTTGTGACTCCCAGTGTTATACCACAACGACTACACCTATTATCCTAAGCGAAATACGGGGATCGAATTATCCGTGGAGTCGATTATTCCAATCGTAACGGGAATTTACGACTCCCATTGACGCGTATTCAAACGACCGCGTCTCCCCGCGATAGCTCGAAAATACAGTCGACATAGCGCAAACCGAATAAGTACTGTATTTGGCTGTAATTGTGGAGTATAGCGCGCATCGCATTTGCGATATGTATCCAATAGCAGCGCTGATACGTTGGTTTGAACATTTAGGCATGAATATGCAAAGCAGCAATTACGCTGAATCTGTCAGTGACCAGAGAAGACGTAAGACAGAAGAGATGATAGCATCGGAAGATGTGCTCTGTGCTCACCAGCAAATCAGGAGCATAACGCTCACCGAATTGTCGTCATATCTGCCATAGAAACGAAGATACGTTGCTTTCGATATTCAAGCATGAATATGCTAAACTGCTACTATGGTGTATTTGACAGGGACAAGAGTGAACAAAACGCTAACCTACTGATGTGCGCTGTATATGACATCAGTTGTCAAATATAACGCGCACCGAATTGTCTGTAAGTGTGCCATAGAAACGGAGATTAGTTGGTTGGAATATTTAATACTGAATATGTAAAGCTGCAAGTACGCAGGGTTCGGCTGGGTCCCGATTTTACATGCATCAAACGGAATAACGTGCACTGTGTTTGGCAGCAAATTTGGAGTATAACGAGCCTCTAATTGTAGCCATATGTGCCATAGAATCGGAGATACGTCGGTTTGAATACTTAATCCTGAATATACGAAACTGCAACTACGCTGGATCTGGCTGTGTCCAGATTTTACATAGCGTAAACCGGATGATGTGCACTGTACTTGGCATCAGATGTGGAATATAAAGCGCATCGCATGGCCAATGTTTCCGGAAAACAAGCGGAGATACTGTAAAATTCGAGCTATCGCGGGGGACGCGGTCGTTAGAATACGCGTCAACGGGAGTCGTAAATTCCCGTTACGATTAGAATAATCGACACCACGAATAGTTCGATCCCCGTATTTCGGTTAGGATAATCGGGGTGGTTAATGCGGTATAACACTGGGAGTCAGAGTTATAAGAATGTATATTTCCAACAATTAGTCTACACGATTGAAAAGATATAAACAATTAACAACTTTATCGCACGCAGATAGTACAGATGCATACAATATAGAGCCGGGCTCTTACAATTGAACTTAGTCTCTTGGTGGACGTAGCACGAGATGATGCTGTATAGAATAAGCGAATGTTCGGCTAAGTCGCGGATCGACTTGAATTGCCGTTCAGTTCTCAGTTGGATCTTAGGCGTTAGAATTTCGACCCCTTGGTCGCTCTTGCGTTGAGATGGAAGAAGGTTCAGTGTGGGTGTGCCCTTTTGCATGACGAACGCGGATTCGTTGTTCACACTTTTCGTTAAGAAAAGTGAGGGTAACGATCCGCGATGTCGATTGGTTATGCCCTCCGCTGATGCTTGAAGGGATGGGCAGAAAGCCTCCTACCATCGTGGTTGATAGGTGACCTTGTTCATGGAAAAACCTGATTGTTTTATTAGCTAGACATTCGATTCTTCCCGATGGGAGCGTGTTCGCTTTCTCCGTATTTTTTCAGCGCGACTAATAAACCCAAGGACCTCTCTAAAAACCAGATGTGCTTCGAACATATTTTGGCTTAAGAAATTCTTCAGGACAAAGGGATTGACTGAAGACGCCTGTTGATACAATACAGTGACAGCGAAAAAATATATTGGGCCCTTAGGTTTATTGAGGGTCGAAGTGACGTTACGCAGGCCGCTGGCTGTCCGGTCGCGAGGGCTGGCATGCAGATGTTTAGGCGACGTAACATCCTCCCCCCGTTGAGAGGGCACCGATCAATGTCTGGCTGTGGAGTCAGGTGCGTCGTTGGCGAGACTCCTTCGCTCTGTGTGGGTGGTCGGACTCGTCTGAATCTGGGTGAATGGGTAAGGGGACCAATCTTTTGACGCCACGATCCAGGGTAGCTGTTGCCGTCTGCACGGTAGCGGTCCGTATGATTCCGTCGACTCCTGGATGGACCTTGATCACACGGCCCAAAGGCCATTGCATGGATGGTACGTTATCCTCCCTGAGGACTACTACGGTGTCTACTCGGATGTCGTGACTGCCCTTGCTCCATTTATTTCGGATGTTCAGCTCGTTCAGGTATTCTCGATGCCAGCGGCGCCAGAAATGTTGTTTGACCCTTTGAATATGTTGCCAGCTGGAGAGACGATTGGATGGAGTGTCCCGGAAATCTCGTTCTCGAAAGCTTGTTAGTGCATCTCCGATGAGGAAGTGACCGGGAGTAAGGACAAGAAGATCGTTTGGGTCAGATGATATTGGAGTCAGAGGACGGGAGTTGAGGATAGACTCGATTTCAATGATCAGTGTGTTCAAATTTTCGTATGTTAAGAGCTCGTTGCCTGCGACATGTCTGAGATGTCGTTTGAAGGACTTCACCGCAGCCTCCCACAGCCCGCCGAAGTGAGGTGAGTTGAGAGGAATGAAGTGCCATTCGATTCGTCGATCGGCTAAAAAGGACTGAATCTTTACCTTATGATCGTCGGACTGCAGGAGGTTTCGGAGCTCTCGTAATTCATTGTTGGCGCCAACGAAGTTGGTGCCGTTGTCAGAATAAATTGTTACACAGAATCCTCGGCGAGCGATGAATCTTCGCAGAGCAGCAATGAAGGCCTCGCTAGTGAGATCGGTGACCAGCTCGAGGTGGACTGCTTTAACTGCAAGGCATACGAAGATTGCTACATATACCTTGATTTTTCGTCGGTTGCGATCCTTCCGTTCCTTGATGTAGAACGGTCCGCAACAATCGATTCCGACGTTGGTAAATGGACGAGATTCCGTTATCCGTGCCGCTGGAAGATCGCCCATTACGTATTCTACTGGAAGTGGGTTGGCTCGGCAGCAACGTACGCACTTCTTCAGCGTGCTCCAAACTTGACTACGGCCGTCGATAGGCCAGTAAGATCTCCTTAAGGCATATAAGGTAGCTTGAGTTCCGGAGTGGAGATTTAGGAGGTGTTCATGCTCGATTATGAGTGCTGTAACTGAGGATTTGGGTAGAATGATTGGGTGTTTCTGAGTGAAGGGCATTGGTGAATGACTGAGTCGGCCTCCGACTCGCAGTATCTCGTCCTTGTCCAAAAATGGACTGAGTCGTTGCAGCTTCCCCTTCACTGCAGCATTTCGATCTGTGCGGAGAGTACGTATTTCATCTGGAAAATAACAGAGTTGTAACAATTTGACCAATTTGTTATGCGCATCGGTTAAATCATGTGTGGTTAGAGGTCCTCCCCGATCCTGTTTTTGCCTCCATCTGAGGCAACGAGCGGCAATTCTTATCAGCTTGGGCCAAGAAGAATATCTCTCCAGTAGACTGTGGTCAGGCGGAGTCACGGACAGACATGTTGCCTTCTTTTGCTCTGGTATTTCGTCTAATGATACTGGGTTCCACGACGGCCAGTATTTTTCAGGTTGTTGGAGCCATTCTGGTCCATGTTGCCAAATGCTAGTTCGCAGGAAGTCTTGGGGTGATTGGCCTCAAGATATGAGATCTGCAGGGTTATCGGTAGTGGGAATGTGGCGCCAATCTGAGGTGTGAGTCCTTTGTTGAATCTCTGTCACACGATTGGCGACGAAGGTTTTCAGCGTGTGAGGTGATGTATTAATCCAGTGTAGAACGATTGTAGAATCAGTCCAGTAAACGGTCCGAGAAATGTTGCTTGGTAACGCTTGAAGGACTGTAGTGGCCAATGACGCGAGAAGAAGTGCTCCACTCAGTTCCAGCCTTGGAATGGTCTGTGATTTGAGTGGAGCCACCTTTGACCTTGCAGTGAGGAGTCGTGTCCAAACATGACCATCCGGAGCGATGGTGCGAAGGTAGACGCATGCCCCATACGCCCTTTCGCTGGCGTCGCAGAATCCGTGTAATTCAATTTCCGCTGCAGTCTTGATTATAGTTTTACGTGGAAACTTCACGTTGTTTAGCAAAGGTAGCTGTGAATAGTATTTGCTCCATTCTGTGTGTACGTCAGCCGGAAGAGATTCGTCCCAGTCGAGTTTTAAAGTCCAAAGTCGTTGGAGCAACATCTTAGCGCGAACGATCACTGGTGCCAGTAATCCAAGAGGGTCGTAGATCTTGGCAATTTCGGAGCTGATTGTTCTCTTCGTAATTCGAGAGGCGGTAGGATTGATTTTGACGGAATATAGGATCGAATCGTCAAAGGAATTCCAAACAACACCCAGAGTCTTGAAAGTTTGCGATTCGCCTAGTAGCAGCTTATCGTTTATGTCCTGCTCGGAAAGTCCTCGTAGCAGTTCCCGGTCGTTCGCTGCCCATTTTCGGATGTTTAAGCCGGCTAGTTTAAGCAATTCTATGAGCTCCGTTCTCAGTAGTTGTGCCTCGTTCTTTGTATCGGCTCCTGTGAGAACATCGTCGACGTAGAAGTCTCGCTGTAAGACCGTCGCTGCTCGTGGGTATCGATGTCCCTCGTCGTCTGCCAGTTGTTTGAGGCACCGAATGGCTAGATAGGGGGCCGCTGACAGCCCGAATGTCACTGTGTTAAGTTGATAGGTGTCAACTTCTCCGTCCGAGTTGCGCCACAAGATTTGTTGGAATTTCCGATCCTCTGGACGGACAAGAAACTGTCGATACATCTTTTCGATATCGCCTGTAATGACATACTGATGAAAACGAAATCTTAAAAGGATGAGAAATATGTCGTCTTGTAGTTTCGGTCCCGTGTGAAGTACGTCGTTTAATGAAACTCCGGTGGTGGTTGGTGCAGATCCGTCAAACACAACTCGGAGTTTTGTAGTCCGGCTGGATTCCTTGATCACGCCGTGATGTGGCAGAAAATATCCGTCGTCCGTGCAGTGGTCCGGGGTGATCTTCGTCATATGTCCTAATTCCAGGTATTCTTGTATTACGGCGTGATAGTCGGCTTCGAATTGTTTGTCTCGTTGGAACCGACGGCAGAGGGAGGTGAGTCGCTTCATTGCCATGGCTTTCGAAGATCCAAGCGGCGGAGTTGTTTCGTTGAATGGGAGAGCGACAACGTATCGCCCTTCGTTGCTGCGTTGAACGTGATTTCGAAAGTGCTCCTCGCACTGTCGTTCCGATTCCGAAAGTCGTGCGGTGGACGGTCTCTCGTCGATTTCCCAAAAACGGGCGAGGTCCGCCTGTAAAGCCGTCGTGGAGGTGTGAAATGCGTATGCTAATGATTGTGAGGTTGGGCTCCCCCCGATGACCCATCCGAATCTCGTCTTTTGCAGACGCAAGTCGGGCCCGTTTGCTTGACTGATATCAAGTTGGCCGACACAGAATGATGCTAGTGTTGGTCCGGCGCTCAACAATATTTCGATCGGAGCAGGTCTATGGAATCTTGGATCGGCTAATTGGAGATTCCTAGGTATCTGTATCGTTGAGCGATCCACGGGTTGGTTTGGGACCCAAGACGCGATAGTCGGTATGATCAGAAACGTCAAGTTGCGTTTGTATGTGCCGTCAATAGAGGTGATCGTGGCCGTGATGTAGCGTTTCGAGGTCGTCGATAACGTATTGAGTGCTCCGATCGGGACCGAACATTTCTGTTGATTGAGTTTTAATGAGTTAGCGAGCCTTTCGGTGATAAAGTTCATGCTAGAGCCGGTGTCTAGCAGAGCTCTACAACGAACTGGTTGAATTTCATTGTTCAAGATGTTGACCTGCGCTGTGACTAACAAGTCGTGTTGCAATGGCTCAAAAGGAAGCGGGGTCGATGAGTCCGTTTTCTGTGGTTCGGTCCCTAACAGGCTCGTCTGATGACGTCATTGTTTTCCTTGTCGTTTAGGACTGGACGATATGGTCGATCCCGATGCCGCCGATCGCGGTGACCGAGATTCGCGTGTCGGGGATGTTCGCGGAGACGTTCGGGGAGACTCTCGGCGAGAATTTCGGCGAGAATACCGGCGAGACGCTCGGGTGGGGGAAGATGAGCGTCTCGAACGATGTGACGGACGCGGGGACGGTGAACTGGGCGAAGATCGACCGCTGGATGATCGGTCGCTCGACGATCGACCGCTTGATGTTCGGTCGACACGTGTTCGTGTTTTGCTATGCCCCTGGTCTTGATGCAGATACGTGTGATGTCGCTGTCTACAGATGCGACATGATCCCGCGGAGCATTGAGTGAGAGCGTGTCCCTTGCCTAAACAGTTGGTACAGAGCGACGCCCCTTTGGCGATTTCCAGGCGTTCTTTGGGCGTCTTCGTTTTGGAGGCATGGCAATTCCATAATTCGTGTTGTTCGTGGCAGTCCGGACACAACAACGTATTATGTGTAGTTACGAATGTATAACTTCGCGGCGCGTCCTGTCGCCTACGTTCGTGTTGGTCGGACGCCCCCTTTTTGACGGTTAATGATGAGCACGCTCTATCGCTATGCGTCCGTGTTTTTAGAAAATCTACTAAATGCGTATATGGCGGCAATTTCTTGTCCGGTAGGGTATGCTGCCATTCGCGAACGACGGCTGAGGGTAGCTTCGACGTGACAAGCTTTATGAGAATGGCGTTTGACATGACTGGGTCCCCGAGTCTTTCTAACGCTTGGAGATGTACCTTGACTGTCTCGATAAGATCGTCTATAGCTTCGGGTGTTTCTTTAGTTATTTTGGGATAGTCGAAAATCAAGTCCCAGTGACGCATGCAGATCTGACGGTGGCAGTCGAATTTTTCCCTAAGAGCGTCCATGGCGATTGCGTAATTTGCGTCGGTGATGGGTAATGACTGTATGCTTCGCGCGGCCCGGCCGGTCAGGGCTGTTCGGAGATGATGAAATTTCTGAACCGGTGCTAAATTTTCGTTTCTATCTATCGCTGATGAGAAGGCATCGTAAAACGACTGCCAATCCTCGAGGGCGCCATCAAATGTAGGTATGCGAACCTCCGGTAGTTTAAGCGACGCGGACTCGCGGCCGACGGCTGATTCGCCGTTTGTCGACTGTGACGGCGTACTTCGTCGTGTATTAATTAATTGTTTGGCTACTCGGCATTGCAGCCCTTCGTATTCTTCCGCTAGCTCACTGCCGCGCGCGATCTCTCCCTCGTCTAAAGTTACGATCTGGTGTTGTAATGCACGGATTTCCTTCTCGAAGGTTTCTAGACGTTCTTTAATGTGAAGCAAGACGACCTCGTCCGGACAGCCTGATTGTTCCATGTCTTCCAGTTTTTTTGCGAGGCGTGTAAACTGGGCGCTACAGTAGCCCCGGCGACGACGCAAGTTGGCGAGCTCGTCTCCGGTTGCCATTATTTTTTATGTAATTGATAGTGGAATCGTTTGGACTTACTTCTGTTGGCGATTGTCCACCTTGCGGTAGGAGGATGTGTGGTTGCTTTTCAACAACCGAATTATACCTCTTCAAATGTGCCGACCCTTAACGTTACTGACCTCGCTGGGGTGGTAACGCCTTCCGCCGCTGTTGGACTCACGTGGCACTGTATGAGAGTGGGTGTCACTGGCGTGCACTTTTCACTTGACACAGGATCCGGCTCGAAGGACCATGTAAAATTCGAGCTATCGCGGGGAGACGCGGTCGTTAGAATACGCGTCAACGGGAGTCGTAAATTCCCGTTACGATTAGAATAATCGACACCACGAATAGTTCGATCCCCGTATTTCGGTTAGGATAATCGGGGTGGTTAATGCGGTATAACACTGGGAGTCAGAGTTATAAGAATGTATATTTCCAACAATTAGTCTACACGATTGAAAAGATATAAACAATTAACAACTTTATCGCACGCAGATAGTACAGATGCATACAATATAGAGCCGGGCTCTTACAATTGAACTTAGTCTCTTGGTGGACGTAGCACGAGATGATGCTGTATAGAATAAGCGAATGTTCGGCTAAGTCGCGGATCGACTTGAATTGCCGTTCAGTTCTCAGTTGGATCTTAGGCGTTAGAATTTCGACCCCTTGGTCGCTCTTGCGTTGAGATGGAAGAAGGTTCAGTGTGGGTGTGCCCTTTTGCATGACGAACGCGGATTCGTTGTTCACACTTTTCGTTAAGAAAAGTGAGGGTAACGATCCGCGATGTCGATTGGTTATGCCCTCCGCTGATGCTTGAAGGGATGGGCAGAAAGCCTCCTACCATCGTGGTTGATAGGTGACCTTGTTCATGGAAAAACCTGATTGTTTTATTAGCTAGACATTCGATTCTTCCCGATGGGAGCGTGTTCGCTTTCTCCGTATTTTTTCAGCGCGACTAATAAACCCAAGGACCTCTCTAAAAACCAGATGTGCTTCGAACATATTTTGGCTTAAGAAATTCTTCAGGACAAAGGGATTGACTGAAGACGCCTGTTGATACAATACAGTGACAGCGAAAAAATATATTGGGCCCTTAGGTTTATTGAGGGTCGAAGTGACGTTACGCAGGTCGCTGGCTGTCCGGTCGCGAGGGCTGGCATGCAGATGTTTAGGCGACGTAACAGATACCTTGATTCGAATATGTAAGAATTAATATCCAAAACTGCAATTTCGATGGATTTCTCCGAGTCCAGTCTTGACAGTGTGCAAACGGGCTGATGTGTGCTGTATTTGGCAGCAAATGTGCAGTATTACGTACATCCTGTTGTCGACGTACCTACAATGGATACGGAGATACTTTCACTTGAATAACAAGGCTTGAATATGCAAAACTACAAATACGCTGGATTTGACTCGGTCCGGATTTAACACGGCTTAAACCAGATGAAGCGGTCTGCGTATGGCAGTCAATGTGGAATATAACGCGCATCGTATTGTCGACATATGTGCTATTGAATCGGAGTAACGTTGATTTGAATATTTAAGCCCGAACATACAAAATTGCATTTGGGCTGGATTGTGCAGGGACCAGAGTTGACACAGCGCAAACGAGCTGATGAGCAATGAAACTACAGCAAATGCGTAGTACAAGGGTTATGGAATTGTCGACATATGTGCAAAAGAAGCGGCGAATCTTTGAATGCAATATTTAAGCATTAACAACAAAAACTACAATTACGCTGGATTTTACAGGGTCCAGAGTTGACATAGCACAGACCGGCTGATTGGGCATCATACGTGGAGTATTCTGCGCATCGAATAGGCGACATAGAAACCAAGATACGTTCATTTGAATATGTAATATTTGAATATTTCGCCTGAAAATGCATAATTGCGTATACGCTGAGTTTGGCTGCGCCCACACGTTACATAACTCAAACCAGATAATATACATTGTGTTTGGCAGCAAAAGTGGCGTATATCGCGCATCGAATTGTCGGCATATCTGCAATGCAAACGGCGATACGGTGATTTGAATAATTAATCATGAATATGCAAAGCAGCAATTTCGCTAGGTTTGACAGAGACCGGAGTTGACATGGTACAAACCAGCAGATGTGCGGTGCACATGACATCGGATGTGAAATGTAACGGGCATCGCTTTGTCGCCATATGTGCAATAGAAACGGAGATACATTCATTTGAATATGTTAACCTTAATTTGTAAAACTGCAATTACGCTTGATATGTCGAGGACCAGAGATGATATAATAGCACGAGCCAGCTGATGTGAGCTGTATTTGGCAGGCAATGAGGAGTATATCTCGCATCTAATTGACGACAAATCTGCAATTGCAGCGATGATACATTGTAGTTAATATTCAATAATGGGCCTATTACGATACAGATAGTATTAGCGTGACTGAAACACATTGCCGTCTCAGTAAAACCATTTCATTTCAAGCTTCGCGCTACAGTTCTGAATCCGGACAAGACCGTTTCAAGTTCTCGCAAGAGCAAGCAGTCAAATTAAGGTACTTACACGAGTTAGAGTCTAATACATTTTATTGGTCCAACATCGATGGGGCGATCTCGCATCGAAATTTTCAGAGGACCGCGTAACCTTCCAACGACGACCGCCGTACGAGCAGCGGATAAACTTATTTCGTGCCTTAGGTTGCCCTCACCACGTCCTCTACTTCTTGATTCTTGGTTGGTAGCTTTAGCGGCTGCAGGTCCGAGAAATTGCATCTTGACCCGCTTTCTCGTATGTCGCATGTGACGTCTCACTTTCCGCCGTAGACACTTGTCGGATCTACAAACGTTGAACCCTTTGCGCGAGACAAGCGCGGCGCTCTGCAGGGACGAGGGATCCAATTTTCGAAGTATCAAGTGCGATACCTCCAGTGGTAGTTCGGAAATGATATCTACCTTACTTGGCACGAACAAACCAACGACGCGTAGTAGAGATCTAAAGCATTCCATGTTGCTTCTACTGTTGCGCGAGCACGACTGACGGTCTGGCTAAGAGTGGAGGCTTATATATGTGCTGTTCGTCACGGTGCACTGCGAGTTCCGGTTCCGGGTGAGAGTGCTGGTCAGGCAGAATCGATGGTATGTGCATGTATTTTCAGTTACATCGGGTTCACATTATGATTAGAGTTAGAGGCGCGAAACGGATCTTCATTTGGTTTAGACGTTGTAGTTATGCAATAGAGCAGATATTTACTAGTGTAAATTTGATTGTTATATAATTTGACAAGTAGTCGTGGTAATTAGGTACTCGAGAAGCTAATGACAATGATCCTGGGTTCAATAACAAAGCCGCGGTCAACGGGATAACAGAATTCGTTTTCATCCTGATTCCAAGTTGTACCATACTTCCTTATCTACGGTATAGTTAGGACTGAACAAACTCGTTGTCAAAACATAGAATATCCACCGAGTGTTAAGGCTCTTTGTAACTGGCTAATGTGACCTCACGAGAGAATGATTTTCCGGCACGATGATGCTGCAGAGGAAAACTATGATGGGTGTGTCTAAGGGCACCAGAACATCGGATACGTGGAGAAATGACTTCGCTCGGAAAGAGATTGAAAGTGACGTTACTGTTAATTGGACAATTTCCATGTTGATGTTTAGAGAAAGATGCTAGTAGCCCTTGAGGGAACGTTGCTAGCGGGAAGCGTCGTCCGTGGAAAAATAGATTTCACCTATCATCCCGTAGTTGAAACAAAGACTGTTTGCCTGTTTAGGACTGTTAAGGACTTTAATTAACTAAATCTTAAGGTTTATAATGGGTCCTCAGGCTAGCTAAACATATACTGTTGAGATGCGTTGACATCTGGCAATCATCTTATCCGACGGATAGAGTCTGCGTGTGGCGAGTCACGGGACAGAAACCGTTGGAATGTTTACTGTCACGTGCCGCTACGATTATTTCATTTAAGGACAGCTATAGAATTACTCCATGCCTTTATTAGACAAAACGTTCATCCCTTGACCGCGGCTACGTTCGGTGACTGGTTGTCGCCGAGGCCAAGTGCAGTATCACAAGTTTCGAACAATTACAATCGGACTAGATGACTACGATTGTTTAATTACAGCTATGGTAGAATCTAGATTACAATGTTACGGGATTTTCCCAAAATTCCAAACGGAAGGTTCCCGTGTTCTATCATCTCCGATTTATATTTATGCTTGATCTGTCTGGGACCAGTCTGGATATAGCGCAAACTGGCTGGCAAACGATGTATTTGGCAAGAAATGTGGAGTACCAGGCATATGGTATTGTCGACACATTTCCAACAGTAACGGAGATGCGTGAATTTGAATATTTAATAATGTATATTAAAAACTGCAAGTACCTGGATTTGAATCTATACTGATCTTATATAGCGTAATTCGTATAATCTGCACTGTATTTATCTGTATTTATACAAAGTTGCAATGCTGTTGATTCCTTCATATACATCTGATCAAATTTTGTAATTATTTTGTAAACAGTGTCTTGATCACCAACAAATTCTAATTACTCATTTGTTATACTACAATAGATGTAGTTCATCGCCCATTGATTCTTTTCATCCCAATTATCTTTCGCATCCGTGTACATTTTCTCTCGTGTATCCAATTCATAACATTTTTTACACTTTAAATACATTAATATTCTTTTCTTCCACGCTTTGTAATCACGTACATCGAATACTTGCATTTTAGTTTTATCGTCCATTGGCATCTTGATTCGTCTTTTCATCTTCACCCTTTTTTCAAAAATAGTTCTCCTCACTATACAGATTTCTTTTATCTGCTCCGCCAACAGCCTTTTTATCTCTTCAGAACATATTTCCAATTCTTTCAAAATGAACCTTTTTTACACATTCACGCCCGGTTACACGTGGTCCCATAACCTTAAATCTCGTCAACCACGATTTTTGCTACCATGTTGAGAATTGTGCATCCTGGTGGCCGAAATATTGTACGCTGGCCATTACTATTAACGTAGACACATATTTACTTTATAAACGATTTCTAGAATATTTATCAATGTACACTTGCGCGTGTCTCAGCACTTTTATTCATATCCGACCTTTTGAAGACTGTTAACCGATAGAACTGTTTACATTCGTCTGTTTCTCGCGCACACACATATCTCCACACAGTGATATCCCGTTACAAAGATCTCCACTACGCACTGTACCTAGTCCAGCACAAAAATTATACATATTTCAATATTTATGAAATATGTATTTCCAACAACTTTGTACAACAACACAAGTTAGTAACTCCGCCGTTTAAGATATTGGTGACAAAGAAATGGATTGGTCTTATATGAGTGAATCCGGGTAGATATATTGACTAATCTGAAAACCTAGATTGAGTATGCATAGATAGGTGGTTTTCGAAGAAGTCATGGGTGTCAAGATATAACTCGAATTCCCCTCTTACATACTTACGGAGGAAAGATCGGTATGTAGGTAATTTTTGAACAAGGGAAGCTGATTCGTTGTTCACACTTTTTGTTATGAAAAGGGAGGACAAGGATTCGCGATACCCATTGGGTATGATCAGCGTTAATGAATGAAGATAGGAGGAGTAAGCATCCTACCACCGTGGTTCATGGATGACCTTGTTCATGAGAAAATCCACACATTTTCATCAGATATATTTAATATTATATAATTTTAATATAATATAATTTAATATTATATAATTATATATAGTTTAATATTATATAATTACCGGTTTTCCCATTATATAACTACCAGCTTTTCCGCAGTTTCTAAGAGCGCACAATAAACATAAGGACTTTTCTAAGAAATACACATCAATCAAAAACATTTATGAAATTGGATGTGCAAGATGAAAGGGACCATCTAGAATTACTTAAAAAGTCTAAGTTTATGGTGGGTCCTTAGGTTTGATGAGGGTGTAAGTAACAAATCACGGCAATATGACAATGGTCTCGGTTCCGGCAACGTTTTCGCGGTCAACGGATGCTGAACTCTACACTACGATAGCGTCTAAGTTGCACTACATGTTAGAGCAAGGAGCAATTACTACGTATAAGAAAGACAGGTCGATTGCTGATGAGATCGCACTAGAGAGTGCCGTCTCTCAACCACGGCGACGCTGTCCTGGAAAACTATGATGGGTGTGCCTAAGGTCACAACATCATCGGATTCGTGGAGAAATGTCTTCGTTCGGAAAGTGAGGGAAATTGGCGTTACTGTTAATTGGTCAATTTCCATGTTGGTGGTTAGGGAAGGGTGCTAGCCGCCCTCAAGAGAGAGTTCGAGAAGAGGAAGCGTCGATCGTGAGAAACATAGATTTCTCCTATTTTCTCGTAGTTGGAACGAGGACTGTTTGTCGGTTTGAAGGACTTTAGTTAAACAAATCTTAAGGTTTATAGCGGGTCCTCGTACTAGCTGCTCATGTATTTACTCAAATAATAGAGTCTGCGTGTGGCGAGCCACGGGACAGAAATCGTTGAAATGCTTACCGTCGTGCCCCGTCCCAAGTATTTCTTTTAAGGAGAGCTATAGAGTTACTTCATGCCTTTGTTAGACAAAACGTTCATCCCTTGACCGCGACTACGTTCGGCGACTGACTGTCTCCTCGAGTCCGAGCTCACTATCATAAATCTCTGTAGCGGCACTCGACAGCAAACTTCCCAACGGTTTCTGTCCCGTGCCTCGCTACACAAGGACTCTACCTTTCGAACAGATGATTGCCAGATGTCTGTCAGATACACTCTCACCGAATATTTACAGCGAGCCTAAGGACCCGCTATAAATCTTAGGATTCATGCAGCTAAGATTCTCTAAAGGGACAAATAGTCTTTGTCTGAATAGTCCCTACACATACCACCCACATACGGGAAATCTGCTTTTTCTCACGTACGACGCTCCTCGCTAGCAACTTTCTCTCAAGGGCAGCTGTCATCCCTTTCCAAGAACCAACTCACAATTTAACAGCGACGTCCCTTTCCCTCACTCTCTGAACTAACACTTTTCTTAACGAATCCGATGATCCCGTATCCTTAGACACACCCAAACACAGTTTTCCTAAGGAGCATCATCGCGACACAAATTCATTCTGTTCTATCGCGAGCCGCGAGGCAAGTTGGAAGACTCCTTCTGGATTGTTTGTCCGCAGTCGTACGTAATAGCGAATCTGAATCTCTCGACGTACGTGCAATCGTCTCGACTCGAACCACCGCGTAAAGTATCGCGCCGAGCTTGAACTTGTAATCTTGAATCGATAATTGTACCGTGCTTTCGGCGCGCTAGTGTATACCACGAACACAAGCAAATAAACAGTTATTGTTAAACAATACCGAGTGATTCTTCTATACCTATCACGCACGTCACCTCATCTCAAATAAGTACAGTCGGATCGAATGACAACAGTTTCATAATACGGCTATGGTGAAGTCTAAGTTACAGTACTAGGGGTCTTCCCAAAGTTCCGAAGGGAAGTTTCAGGTGTTCTTTCATCTCCGACACGGCCATTCTGACTATCACACGTCCTCCTATGTAACTAAAATATTGAGTTTCCTAACATTAGACTCGATACAATTAACATTATTCACAATTTATCTAGATGTTCGAATAAGGCAAGGGTCCAGTGTAGCAACAAATCCTGTTCGGAGATTTGGCAGCAAAAAAAATAAAAGATTATGAAAATTAGTAGCGTTATAGTTAGTATCCAAGGTGATAGTTGCATCCTGCAGGTTATCAGTCGGATCGTAACGGCATGATGGACCATTTTCGATTTCGCACTCCAAAGGATCTCGGTCTTCTAGATCGTGTGAGCACATAGAGTTTCGTTCCACGATCTCACTGGGCCTTATCATATTGTCACCCCGAAAAGCATGCAAGTCGCATCGCATGTTCTCACTGAGCCTTATCATACTGTTACAATGAAAAGCGTGTGTGCCACATCACACGTTCTCCTTGAGCTGTATCACACTGTTACCATGAAAAGCGTGTGAGCCACATCACACGTTCTTTCTGAGCTCTATCACACTGTTACCATGAAAAGCGTGTGAGCCACATCACACGTTCTCTCTGAGCTTTATCACACTGTTACCATGAAATGAAAAGCGTGCGAACTCGCTCTGCCGGGTGTTATTGGCATAGTGCAATTAATCTTCCGAGATCGAAGTACTCATATCGTCATGGCCACTGTTATGGCCTTCACTACAGACATCCAATTCGGCATGGGTGCAACCATCTGGCATTTTCCTCAACATGTCGTGACTATACTTGAACGATCGCTTACCGTTTAATACCTTTAAGATATACATGCCTCCTTCCAAAACTTCTGCTATTACAAATGGACCTCTAAATTTTGGATCTAATTTGGTTTGATTTCGTTCCGCATTTTGCGTAATACGAAATCACCGAGGTTAAACCTAACCGCTTTAGCTTTAGTTTTGTCAAATCCATCCTCATCATACCTAGCACTAGTTTCCATCCCCTTTATTGCCTGTCGTCTTATATTGGAGATATCGATACTTTTGATGTTATCGGGTAACAACAGATCGTACGGTCTTGTCGTTCTACCTATTAGTAGTTCAAATGAGCTCGAGTTTGTCACGCGGTTGGTGGTGCAATTCAAAGCCAACTGTATTTCCCCAATCGCGTCTTGCCACGGCCGTCCGGTCGTTTCCACTACCGTGAACATAATTTTCAATGCACCCGTAACACGCTCTACCTGTCCATTGGCTCTACTAGCACCGGTCGCTATCAAGTGAACTTTAATTCGTTTGCTTTCGCAGAATTCTCGAAATTCCTTACCCTTAAAACATATTCCCTGATCTGCTATTATCCGGCAGGGCCTCCCGAATAAAAATATAGCGGATTTAAGCGCTTTAATGGTGTTAAGGGAATCTATCTTACGAGTATGATGCAGGTATACGAATTTAGTGAAGACGTCGATCAAAACAATGACGTGCTCCTTTGAATCGCTTTTACCATTCAACTTGCCTGTTATGTCCATGTGGACCGTATGCCAGGGTATGCTGGTCTTAGGTATAGGATGCAGTTCGGCTTGTATCTTACCTAAACTAGCTTTCGAATCTTGACAAGCATGACAGTTCTCAATGAATCGGCGAACGTACTTCGCCATCCCTTCGAATCAGTAATATTCGTATGGTTTCTCGAGCGTTTTCTCCCAACCTTAGTGCATAATTGACTGGTGCACACGGTTAATAACACACTATCTAAAACCACTTGGGACTATACGTAAACAAAGAGTCCTGCCGTTTCTTTGTATCTTACGGGAAATAGTACCGGACCGTAATTCGTATGTATTCGCGATGTCTCCCGCGAGCGCATCGTTTTGCAATTCCTTGACGATTTCCAAGATTTGAGAATCACGACGTTGTTCCGCTAACAGCCAATCTTCCGAAATTTCTGCCAGATTAACTATTTTCTCTTTGATTTTGTCGAATTTAATAGGGTCAACGCCTGTGCGGTTTCGCGAAAAGAAATCTACGTGAGCCGTCCGTTTACTTTCCCGATACATAATGTCATAAATAAAAGTCTGCAAGTAAGTCCATCACCTATGGTCCCTGTCATTTAAATGTACTTTATTACTCAGCGCTTTCTACGAGTTGCAATCCGTGATGACAAGAAATTTCCGTCCATGTAGATAGTGACGGAAATGTTTTACGGCGTTTACGATAGCTAATGTTTCGAGTTCATAGGAGTGATAACTGAATTCCGCGGGGCTGGTTCTTTTATTGTAATACTCTATTACCCTGTTCTTACCTTCGGCTTGATGCGTCAAAATCGCCCCGTAACTCTCCGAGCTAGCATCAGTATGTAGTTCTATCGGGTAATTGGGGTTGAATATCATTAGCACCGGCGCGTCGGTCAGGACGGAAACTACCTGTTGTCTAATTTTCTCGTGTCTATCTGTCCAAGTTATACTTCTGTTATCTGAGATGAGCGCGTACAGGGATGAGCGCGTAGTTTCCTCGTCTGTGAGAATTTAGGGATGAACTGTGTGACGGTCGTTGGCACAGGTAAAGAACTTAAGGTGTGTATTTTACCCGGGTCGGGACGAACTTCTCCGTTATGAATTACATATCTCAAATAGAGCACCGATGTCCTTAAGAGAACGTTTCGCAAAGTTAAAAGAGAATCCGGCTTTTACGAGGGTATCTAATACAGTGTTTCAATCTTTCTAAAGCTTGATCTATCGAGTCGGCAATAATTAGGACGTTATCGAAATAAATAACAACGTACGAATGAGCGAGGTCGCCTGGGGCGTTGCGAATGGCCCTCCGAAAGACGGACGGTGCAATTTTTCAGTCCAAACGGCATCGTTATCTATTCATATTGTCTGCCGGGGGTAACGAACGCTGTATACTCCGCTGAATTAGGATAAATAGGAATTTGGTGAAACCCGCTGACCATGTCCAGGCTAATAAAGTATCTCGCCTCTTGCAATCTCGCGACTTGATCCGCAATAAGGAGTAAAGGGTACCGATCCGCGACCATATTTTGACTTAGATCTCGGGAACCTGCTCATAATCTATCTGAGCCGTTTTTCTTCTTCACGAGTTACGTAGGGCTCGCAAATGGCGAATTACTAGGCCTTATGATCTTTGCATTAATTAAAACGCTTGTTTTCTCACGTACCGCTCTTCGCTTCTCCTCGCTAAGTCTATAAGAACTTCCTCGTACGGTGGTGTTAGGATCAATTAATCGTATTTCTAACCGGCCTGTATTTGCGCGAATACGTAGGAAACCCGTAACGAATGAATCTTTGAATTTGACGAGAAGAGAAATTGATCGACTTTTATTATTACCATGTCATCAGTGTCAACTTCATTAACGACGATCTCGTTTGAAGTGGTTTCATTACAGACATTAATTATTTTTGTTTTACACATAGCGAGGCTATTTTGTGTAATGTTACGTCAAAACCCAGACTTAGAGTTCCGCAACTAATCGCGATATCATATTTTAAATAACTATCAGGAAGGACATGAGAAATTATCTTCGATGTAAAAATCATTAATACACACGATGAACAAATAGGTGGCATTTGTTTAATACAGGTATTCCCTACTCCTCGCATTACTAATATGTCAGTCATTCCTTTGTCAGAAAATCTCGAGGCCGTGGACTCTTTAATTAGTGAACGCTCTGCTCCCGAATCGGAGTAAAATGGAAACGATTTACCCAGATGACATGATCTATCCGTTGATGCCTCCAGTACGCACGAGTCGACTCGCCACTCGTTATTGAAATTATAGTTTCCCTCCATAATCAGGTTGGCAGCTGCGCCCCATGCAGCGGAGTCGGAGCACGCGATTTTAAGGGTTAAAACGTGGTAGCGAAAAATTGTTAGGTTTCACACTCGATTTTTGCACTAGCGACTGAATTACTTGCGCACGATGGTCTTAAGTGCTAGCACTGTTATAGTCGGCACTGATCCCACTTCAGATGTCGGGTTGGCGTTAAGATTAGAGTTAGGGTTAAGGACGTGAAACGAATCCCTATTGGCGCTAGACGTAATGATTATGCAATGGAGGTGATATTTACAAATGCAAATATGACTATGATGGAATTGGACAAGTAATCGCGATAATTAGATACTCGAGAAGCTAATGACAATGATCCTAGGCGCAATAACGAATCAGCGGTCAACGGGATGACGAACTCTACTTTTCTTTAGCGTCTAAGTTGTACTCAATGTTAATGCATGGGGCAATCACTACGTATCAGAGGGTTACTTGAATCGTCGTCGTGATCGTACGGGGAGTGGTTCTCCATCACGGTAACGCTGTCGAGGAAAACTATGATGGGTGTGCCTAAGGGCACGAAATCATCGGATTCGTGGAGATAATTCTTCGTTCGGAAAGTGAGGGAAATTGGCGTTACTGTTAATTGGTCAATTTCCATGTTGGTGGTTAGGGAAGGTTGCTAGCCGCCCTTA
Source organism: Bombus affinis (assembly GCF_024516045.1). Taxonomy (NCBI): domain Eukaryota; kingdom Metazoa; phylum Arthropoda; class Insecta; order Hymenoptera; family Apidae; genus Bombus; species Bombus affinis. Next base: position 1,428,112 of record NW_026108824.1, read on the forward strand.
AGAGCTTCGAGAAGAGGTAGCGTCGTTCGTGAGAAAAATAGATTTCTCCTATTTTCTCGTAGTTGGAACGAGGACTGTTTGTCGGTTTCAAGGACTTTAGTTAAACAAATCTTAAGATTCATAGCCGGTCCTCGGGCTAGCTGAACATGTACTGTGTAGACGTGTCGACATCAGGTAATCATCTTACTCAAAGAATAGAGTCTGCGTGTGGCGAGCCACGGGACTGAAATCGTTGAAATGCTTACCGTCGTGCCCCGTCCCAAGTATTTCTTTTAAGGAGAGCTATAGCGTTACTTCATGCCTTTGTTAGACAAAACGTTTATCCCTTGACCGCGACTACGTTCGGCGACCGGTTGTCGCCTCCAGCCCGAGCTCACTATCATAAATCTCAAATAAGTACAGTCGGATCGAATGACAACAGTTTCATAATACGGCTATGGTGAAATCTAAATTACAGTACTAGGAGTCTTCCCAAAATTCCGAAGGGAAGGTTCCGGTGTTCTTTCATCACCGACATATGCATGCTTGATCTGCCTGGGACCAGTGTGGATATAGCGCAAACTGGCTGGTAAGCGATGTAGTTGGCAAGAAATGTGGAGTACCAGGCACATCGAATTGTCGACATATCAGCAATAGCAACAGAGAAACGTTGAGTTGAATACTTGAGTCTGAATGTGCGAAACTACAATTTCACTGCATATAACAGGAACCAGAGTCGACGTAGAGCAAAGCGCATAAGTACTGCATTTGGCTGTAATTGTGGAGTATAGCGCGCATCGCATTTGCGACATTCGTATACAATAGCAGCGCTGATACGTTGGTTTGAACATTTAGGAATGAATATGCAAAACAGCAATTACGCTGAATCTGTCAGTAACCAGAGAAGACGTAAGACAGAAGAGAAGATAGAATTGGAAGATGTGCTCTGTGCTCACCAGCAAATCAGGAGCATAACGCTCACCGAATTGTCGTCATATCTGCCACAGAAACGGAGATACGTTGCTCTCGATATTCAAGCATGAATATGCTAAATTGCAATTATGGTGTATTTGACAGGGACAAGAGCGTACATAACTCTAACCTACTGATGTGCGCTGTATATGACATCAGATGATAAATATAACGCGCACCGAATTGTCTGTAAGTGTGCCATAGAACCAGAGATTCGTTGGTTCGAATATTTAATACTGATTATGCAAAACTGATAATACGCAGGGTTCGGCTGTGTCCCGATTTTACATGCATCAAACGGAATAACGTGCACTGTGTTTGGCAGCAAATTTGGAGTATAACGAGCCTCTAATTGTAGCCATATGTGCCATAGAATCGGAGATACGTCGGTTTGAATACTTCATCCTGAATAAACGAAACTGCAACTACGCTGGATCTGGCTGGGTCCAGATTTTACATAGCGTAAACCGGATGACGTGCACTGTACTTGGCATCAGATGTGGAATATAATGCGCATCGTATGGCCAATGCTTCTGCAAAACAAGCGGAGATATCTTGATTCGAATGTGTAAGCATTAATATGCAAAACTGCAATCACGCAGGATTTCTCCGAGTCCAGTCTTGACAGTGTGCAAACGGGCTGATGTGTGCTGTATTTGGCTGCAAATGTGCAGTATTACGTGCATCCTATTGTCGACATACCTACAATGGATACGGAGATACTTTCACTTGAATAACTAGGCTTTGAATATGCAAAACTACAAATACGCTGGATTTGACTCGATTTAACACGGCTTAAACCAGATGAAGCGCTCGGCGTATGGCAGTCAATGTGGAATATAACGCGCATCGTATTGTCGACATATGTGCTATTGGATCGGAGTCACGTTGATTTGAATATTTAAGCGTGAGCATACAAAATTGCATTTGGGCTGGATTTTGCAAGGACCAGAGTTGACACAGCACAATCTAGCTGATGGGCAATGTAGCTACAGCAAATGCGGAGTACAAGGCGTATGGAATTGTCGACATATGTGCAAAAGAAGCGGCGAATCTTTGAATGCAATATTAAGCATTAACAAAAAAAACTACAATTACGCTGGATTTTACAGGGTCCAGAGTTGACATAGCCCAGACCGGCTGATCTGGCATCATATGTGGAGTATTCTGCGCATCGAATAGGCGACATAGAAACCAAGCTACGTTCATTTGAATATGTAGTATTTGAACATTTCGCCTGAAAATGCATAATTGTAAATACGCTAAGTTTGGCTGCGCCCACACGTTACATAACTCAAACCAGATAATGTCCTTTGTATTTGGCTGCAAAAGTGGCGTATATCGCGCATCGAATTGTCGGCATATCTGCAATGCAAACGGCGATACGGTGATTTGAATAATTAATCATGAATATGCAAAGCAGCAATTTCGCTCGGTTTGACAGAGACCGGAGTTGACATGGTACAAACCAGTAGATGTGCGGTGCACATGACATCGGATGTGAAATGTAACGGGCATCGCTTTGTCGCCATATGTGCAATGGAAACGGAGATACATTCATTTGAATATGTTAACCTTAATTTGTAAAACTGCAATTACGCTTGATATGTCGAGGACCAGAGATGATATAATAGCACGAGCCAGCTGATGTGAGCTGTATTTGGCAGGCAATGAGGAGTATATCTCGCATCTAATTGACGGCAAATCTCCAATCGCAGCGGTGATACGTTTTATTTAATATTCAATAATGGGCCTGTTACGATACCGATAGTAATAGCGTGACTGAAACACATTGTCATCTCAGTAAAACCATTTTATTTCAAGCTTCACGCTACAGTCCCGAATCCGGACAAGACCGTTTCACGTTCTCGCAAGAGCAGGAAGTCAAATTATGGTACTTACACGAGTTAGAGTCTAATACATTTTATTGGTCCAACATCGATGGGGCGATCTCGCATGGAAATTTTCGGAGGACCGCGTAACCTTCCAACGACGACCGCCGTACGAGCAGCGGATAAACTTATTTCGTGCTTTAGGTTGCCCTCACCACGTCCTCTACTTCTTGATTCTTGGTTGGTAGCTTTAGCGGCTGCAGGTCCGAGAAATTGCATCTTGACCCGCTTCCTCGTATGTCGCATGTGACGTCTCACTTTCCGGCGTAGACACTTGTCGAATCTACATACGTTGAACCATTTGCGCGAGACAAGCGCGGCGCTCTGCAGGGACGAGGGATCCAATTTTCGAAGTATCAAGTGCGAAACCTCCAGTGGTAGTTCGGAAATGATATCTACCTTACTTGGCACGAACAAACCAACGACGCGTAGTAGAGATCTAAAAAACTCCATGTTGCTTCTACTGTTGCGCGAGCACGACTGACGGTCTGGCTAAGAGTGGAGGCTTATATATGTGCTGTTCGTCACGGTGCACTGCGAGTTCCGGTTCCGGGTGAGAGTGCTGGTCAGGCAGAATCGATGGTATGTGCATGTATTTTCACTTACATCGGGTTCACATTATGATTAGAGTTAGAGGCGCGAAACGAATCTTCATTTGGTTTAGACGTTGTAGTTATGCAATAGAGCAGATATTTACTAGTGTAAATTTGATTGTTATATAATTTGACAAGTAGTCGTGGTAATTAGGTACTCGAGAAGCTAATGACAATGATCCTGGGTTCAATAACAAAGCCGCGGTCAACGGGACAACAGAATTCGTTTTCATCCTGATTCCAAGTTGTACCCTACTTCCTTATCTACGATATAGGTAGGACTGGATATAGGTAGATGGATATACGATATATACTGGATATACGATATAGGTAGGACTGAAGAAACTCTTTGTCAAAACATAGAATATCCACCGAGTGTTAAGGCTCTTTGTAACTGGATAATGTGACCTCACGAGAGAATGATTTTCCGGCACGATGATGCTGCAGAGGAAAACTATGATGGGTGTGTCTAAGGGCACCAGAACATCGGATTCGTGGAGAAATGACTTCGCTCGGAAAGAGATTGTAAGTGACGTTACTGTTAATTGGACAATTTCCATGTTGATGGTTAGAGAAGGATGCTAGTAGCCCTTGAGGGAACGTTGCTAGCGGGAAGCGTCGTCCGTGGAAAAATAGATTTCACCTATCATCCCGTAGTTGGAACAAAGACTGTTTGCCTGTTTAGGACTGTTAAGGACTTTAGTTAACTAAATCTTAAGGTTTATAATGGGTCCTCAGGCTAGCTAAACATATACTGTTGAGATGCGTTGACATCTGGCAATCATCTTATCCGACGGATAGAGTCTGCGTGTGGCGAGACACGGGACAGAAACCGTTGGAATGTTTACTGTCACGTGCCGCTACGATTACTTCATTTCAGGACAGCTATAGAATTACTCCATGCCTTTATTAGACAAAACGTTCATCCCTTGACCGCGGCTACGTTCGGTGACTGGTTGTCGCCTCGAGGCCATGTTCGGTATCACAAGTTTCGAACAATTACAATCGGACTGGATGACTACAATTGTTTAATTACCGCTACCGTAGAATCTAGATTACAATGTTTCGGGATTTTCTCAAAATTCCAAACGGAATGTTGCGGTGTTCTTTCATCTGCGACTTATATTTATGTCGCTGGTAGTTCTTACGCATTAGCTTATCGACGGCCTGGCTGGGAACGATCAGGGAAGCGAACTTTTCTGCCCGCGCGCCTGGAGTGATGAATTCCAGAGTCGTCTTCGTTTTGCTCATCTCAAACATCAGGTGGTATTATTACTTCGCGATTTTCGCTGTAATGGTGTTCAATGTTACCGTGCAATAAAAATTCACGCATTTCGGACGGTCTAAGGGTACGATTACGTTCTTGTTGCTAACTTCAATCGCAATGGTCCCTTTTGCTCTCGATATAAATTGATGCGGTCCGCCGTAGGGTGGTTGTAAGGGGTATCCGATGGCATCGTGACGTAGAAATACGTAAGACGATGTTTCGAGTGGAACACGGAGGTTTCTTTTTCGCCGTGTCGCGTAATCGGATGAGGCCTGATCTTTTCTATTCGTAGTTTTAGACGGCTTCCGTATTTCGACTTGGCCTGTTGCTTCGTTGGTACACAGAATTCTGCCGGCAATCGTATGCCGGTGCCATAAACCATTTCGGCTGTCGTCGTTTTCACGTCCGTAATAACTGTTCGTATGCCAAATAAAACTGTTGGAAAGATTTCTACACAGTTGCTCGTATCGTGGCATTTGATTGCTGCTTTTAGTTGACGGTGCAGGCGCTCTACCATCCCGTTGGTCGCGGGGTGATAGGCTGTCGTTCGTAAATGCCTAATGCCCAGGAAGAGGCATAATTCGTTAAATATGTTTGATTGGAACTGGCGTCCTTGATCGGTCCTTATCCTTAAAGGTACGTCGAAACGGAATATCCACGTGGAAAGGATGGCTGAAACAACGGTTGCCGCCTCCATGTCGGCGATGGGAACGGCTTCGGTCTAACGCGAAAAACGATCGATTTTCGCCAGGCAATGTAGGTATCATAGCGTACCGTGTCTGGGGGGGTTTGTCATAAGGTCATCGACGTCCTGTAGCTGTTGATCGCTGAGGCATTTGCCCAGCGTCACGTTCCTAATTATGCTCTAGCAGTTTATATTTCTCTAGGCAAGTTGTTTGAATGAACTGTAATTTATACCTGTTAAATCAGTGTATACTTAATTGAACCAGCCCGATGATCCTAACAGAAATAAGGTTATCGATCTGTTCGTGGCTGTTAGGAACATGATACATTTACACTGTACATGTGAATGTGCGTGTAAGCGTCAGAGGACGTCGAGGCCTTAGTTGGGACAAAAGACAAGAGTCAGTCGTTTCAAGTATCTGGAAGAGTTGGTTGGCAACAAGCGTGCGTGCGAGTAGGATTTCGAGGTCTTTAGAGTATAAGATATATGTATAACTGTTGTGTGCTAAATAAAGGGCATTATTTGTATTTCCGAACCCCTTCTATGTCCTTACAGTGGCGTCGATTATCTGATGGTAACGGTTACGACTCTCGTTTACGCGAAACATAGTTGATTTTGTTTAAATGCTAGATATAGTTTCACGTGAGTAGGGGCAGAAGGAAAGAAGGGTATACACGAATCATTTATAAACCACTTAAGAAGTATGGGCGAAAATGATTTGAAAGAGTATTTCTTTACTCAACTTGCCTTATTTTCATATTGCTATTATAACATAAATGTCATGGTAGAAACCCGGATGATAAATAAATGGCTTATTTCGTTAAACAAATTATTGCCTTTCTGAATTAAATTAGATACTTTCAATAATCCTCAACTACGAAATTTATGTTGACTCTTCTATAAATGGTGCATGCCTGTCAGTGAGATATTATAAGAACGAAGAGTTTACCATTAAAACTTTAAGATTTCGACAAAAATTTTAAAGCGTAGGCGTCACTGTGTAGGTACGTAGGTAGGTAAATTGAGGTCAACCGGATGTAGAGTTAGTGCCGCATTGACTACGCTGGTCTTTACCTTTCTCTCATTGCGTTCGTCAGATAATAAATATAATTTACATGTTATTATAAACTGTATTATAAATTATTATAAATTTTTGTACATAATATATATTGTTGAGGTAAATAAATTCAAAATTGAGGGAACAACGAATTCAAGTATTATCCTGTGCTTTCGGGTTACTATTGGTGGCGGGGCAGTAGCCGCTTGGGGTACGTGGGCGTTGCCTCTGGGCCGCTTCGGTCAATCTCACTCCGCGAGTAGTTGGGAGCGGCTATGTCGAAGTCAGTTATGAAAGTGCGCAGTGGTTTCTCAGTCTGATTCGTGTATTTTCCATGTATGTCATATCAGATTTCTTGGATATTATTTCGTCACAGTGTAAAATGTGTCTTTTTTATACTTGCGAACTGGTTAATTCTATCGTTGTTACTGAATATTATAATATTCTGGTACATTAGTGTATTTGTAATGGTATAGAATGGATTCGGAAATACAAATAATTCCCTTTATTTAGCACACAACATTTATACATATATCCTATACTCTAAAGACCTCGAAATGCTACTAGCACGCACGCTTTTTGTCAACCGGCTCCTCCAGATACTTCTAACGCCTGACTCTTGTCTTTTGTCCCAACTAAGGCCTGGACGTCCTCTGACGCTTACACGCACATTTACATGTACAGTTTAAATGTATCATGTTCTTAACACGCCTCCTTACATTTATACTGTACACTTAATCGTATTTACATGCTTTGACGAATTACGTAACAGAAACTTTAACACTTATTGCTTTATCTACATTCCTCTTAGTTTACATTCATCCATGACCTAAACCTATCGAATTTCTCTCTACGCTGTGCCTTCGTAAAAATATCCGCAGTATTTTCGCCTGTAATTACTTTAAATATGTTTATCTTATTCTCCTTTAAGCACTCGTGAACGTAGTGCTAATGAACTTCAATGTGTTTAGAATTTTTTGTAAAATTTCCGTGCTTTGCTATACTTATCACTCCAGAGTTATCCTCATAAATTTTTACAGGGTTATCGTCTAGATTTACATTGAAGATTTTCATAATTTCCCTAATGGACATTAATTCACTCACCGCTTCCGATAGAGCTACATACTCTGCATACGTCTAGTCTTTTGTCACACACCTTTGTTTTTTAGACTTCCAACCAATTACATTTCCATACAATCTAATTACATATTCAGAAGTCGATTTCCTTTCTAAATGATCTCCTGCCTAATCAGCGTCCACATAACAATCCATCGTTTCACATTTTTCGTTCCTTTTATAATCTAATCTTAAATCTCTATTCCGGTACAAATATTTCAATATTTGCATAGCATATTTAAAGTGTGTCTCATTACAACAATCTTGAAATCTACTCAAATAATTCACACTATAATTTATATCGGGTCTGGTATTTTCACTAATATACAACAATGCGCCAATTAAATTTTTGTATCCAATATCCTCTCTATTTATCTCAGCTTTTTCAATTCTTAAGTTGGTCTCCATAGGTGTACAGTACAATTTGCTATTTTGTAACTTACATTTGTTTGCTAATGATTCAATGTATTTCTTTTGGCTTAATCTTATTTCATTTTTGAAATAATCATAGTCTATATTTATTCCAAGATATTCTTTGACTTCATCTAAATCTTTCATTTCAAATCTATTAGTTAATAAGTTCTTTACCCTTTGTATCTTCCTTTTATTTTTACTACAAATTAGCAAATCGTCTACATACATTAGCAAATAAACAACATTTTCTCCCTCTCCATGTGTATATAGGCACAACTCTATGTTATTCTTCTTAAAACCTAATCTCGTCACATACTTATCAAGACACTCATACCACTCCCTTCGACTTTCTTTTAACCCATAAAGCGCTTTCGATAGTTTACAAACTCTATTCGTTCCGTCCGCATATCCCTTTGATTGATTTACATATACCTCCGAGGTTACTTCACCATTTAAAAAAGCAGTTTCTACATTCATTTGCTCGATAATTAATCCATTTCGACAACAATATGTTAGCAATATCTTAAAGGTCTGATTACTCGCTACTGGGGAGTATATGTCATCAGCTATGTTTCTTTGTTGGAATCCTCTTACCACTAATCTAGTCTTATACCTGTCATCTGATTTTCTCGTGTAAACCCATTTTACATCTAATACGTCTTTGCCTTTTACCCTTTCCAACAATTTCCCAGTTTTATTCTTATAAAGTCATTCCATTTCCTTATCCATAGCTTGTTTCCAATCTTCACTATCTTCGCAACAAATCGCCTCCTCAAATGTACAAAGGATATCTACTCTACAATAATTTGCATGGATTTCACTAATGTTTTCTTTTTCTGGATATCTTACTGGAGTTCTCTTATTACGTGTAGATCTTCTAGGGATGTTTATGCTTTCAAGACTGTTATCATTTTCATCTTCCCTATTTTCTAACTCTTCCTTATTCATGTTTACCAATAAATCATTATCCTCAATGTCATCGTTATCTTTATCGAATGAATTCTCCACAAAACCGATACATTTTGTGTCTGTTTCTATGACCTCTACATGTCTCGCTATTGTTGTTTTCCCACCTAATAAAACTCTGTAACCTACTTCACTATATCCAAACAAAATTCCCATATCTGCCTTCTTATCCCATTTTGAAACTCTCTTTTGTTCTTACAAAAACTTTACTTCCATATAGATGTAGATTTTCAACACTCCCGAAGAATATTTCCAAAGGTGTCTTTCTCTCTATTGTATTTGCCAGTATTCGATTTTTCAAGTATACCGCTGTCCAATCAATTTCCAGCCAGTACATTTTATGTACTTTCGCTTCCGCTAACAAGCAACGCGCCATGTCCATCACTGTTCTATTATACCTTTCCGTTGTCCCGTTTAATTCATGTACGTAGGTTGGGCAATTATTTATTCTGATACCTTTATCCCTAGCAAATTTATAAATTCGATTATTCAAGTACTCTTTTCCATTATCACATCTGAATATTATAAACCTCTTGCCAGTTAAATTCTCGGCTTCATTTACAAACTGTACGAAACAATCAAAGCCCTCATCTTTTGATTTTATACAATAACTTCTAGCTATTTTGCTATAATTATCGATAAATGAGATGAAATGTTTCTCTTCATTGAATTCGGTAGTCTTAAAACCGCACACGTCCGAGTGAATAATTTCCATTATCTCCATAGCCTTGGTTCGATTATTTTTGAATGGTAAATTTTGCATTTTCCTTTCCATACACACCCTACATTTCAAAAATTCCTTTTTAAATTCATTCGTTATACCAGTAACTAGCTGCTCTTTACCCAAAATATTTAAATATTTAAAATTTACGTGTCCTAGCATCCTATGCCATCTTTTCCTTTTACTCATATCACTACGTTCGGCGCTGTTTGCTAAGTGCTCCTTCCCTTTCAATATACTTTTCATTCTATATGTTCCCTTTTCTTTAACCGCTACCGCTGTAAGCTTATTGTCCTCATCTATTACTTTTGCAATATTTCCTATTGAAATGACCTTGTTCCTATTATCTGTTAACTTGCCTAAACTAATCAAGTTTGCGGACATTTCTTTCGCGCAAAAAACATTATCCACATTTATTTCATTTTGCATTCCAAATGCTTCAAAATAACTTATAACATTCCCTAATTTTGTTGCCTTTCGATCTATTATCGCCTAAATATATATTTACCGGTTCTTTAAGGTCAATACATTTATCGAAATAATTTACGCTGTTTATTATGTGATCTGTGCAACCGCTATCTAATAGCCACATTACTTCATTATTACTTATCTCGTTCGCCTCGCCGCTGTGTGCTGCGTGCGCCGTTGCTATCCATGTGCTTTATCTTGAGATACCATGCTCGCTCGTGCCGGTTGTTGACTGACGATGGAAATTTCCATGTCCCCTGCTCGTATTTCCTTTGTTTCCTCCTCCTCTGCTGCGACAACGTGTTGACCCAAGCCAAAAACTGATACTGTTTCCCACTTCGACGCCATTTTGACACTCTCTCGCAAAATGTAATACTCTTCCACATCTGAAGCATCCTTCCTTTTTTGCAGAATAGGCGTTGGTTTGCATTTCTCCTCGATTGGACTTATTTTTCTTCTCCGCTATTTCAATTTTATTTTTTACATACACTGCCGTTTGATTTTCGGCTTTCAGTGCATCTACTATATCCGCTATGTAGCTGTATTCTTCGGGTAACGTAATCAGCATGTAAGTTAGTTTTTCCCTCTCACTCACTTGTGCGCCAGCACGTTTTAATTCGTTTATTAATTTTTCGAAACCGCTAAATAACGATGCTGAATCACTGTAGTTCTCAAGTTTTATCTTTTCCAATCTCCTTCTGCATACGACCTGTAGTGCCGTCGACTCTTTCAAGTTTCATTTCATCAAACTTTTTTACTATCTCATACGCCGTTTTTTCTTCTCTAATATATTCCAATTGTCTGTTTGTGATGGCACTATAAATTATATTTATTGTCTTCGGATCCTTTTTGTCCCAGTCTTCACTGTCTGTTTCTGTCTTCACCCTAGTTGTGACAACGTTGACAACGTGTGACAATTGTGAGAAACGTTGTTATTCTTTGCTTCCACATACCGTAAATATTCATCGAAAATAGGTATCATGATTTCCAATCTCTCCATATTAAATGATTCCTTATCAGTTACTCAAGCGTTCCTACGTGCTCGATGTGTATTTTTCCTCTTTGTAACCTTTGAACGTTTCTTTCTTTACTGAACACTCACTCGATCTAACCCGCAATATTGAAAACCATGCACTAAAATAACTGGCAAAACTATGAACCACGCTCTGCTACCATGTAAAGATATAGAATGGACTCGGAAATACAAATAATTCCCTTTATTTAGCACACAACAGTTATACATATATCTTATACTCTAAAGACCTCGAAATCCTACCCGCACGCACGCTTGTTGTCAACAGACTCTTCCAGATACTTCTAACCACTGACTCTTGTCTTTTGTCCCAACTAAGGCCTGGACATCCTCTGACGCTTATACACACATTCACATGTACAGTGTAAATGTATCATATTCCTAGCAGAATTGTTATGCGACTGATGCATCAACATACCATGCAAGAAGAATTGCAAACTAGGACAAAAAGGAAGAGCTTTGAAAGAGATACTTATAGTCATAGTAAACGACAAAAAATTCGTAGATGTTCAAGTGAATCTGACGAGGAGGATATTGATGAAAAGGTAGTTGACAATAGAAGAATACAAGTAATAACACAAGAGTCAAACAATCTCCTCGATAACGGCAAAAGTATGATGCGAATGATGGGATATAAGGCGGTTACGGCCTCGGAAATAATGAACAAGGTCGTTTAGAGTCAGTTCAAGCACCTAGACAGCATGGTCGCAGAGTCTTTGGACATCATGTTCCTGGACATGAAGATTCAGGTCTTAAATGGAATCCTGCAGAGGAAGTTATAAAGTTTGTAAAAGATATGAAATGGTGATATGAAAAGTTGACCACAGATGATGAAATTGATTTCTGTTGTGAAGATATAGTGAAAACTGTTATCAATGCGAAAACGGTATTCGCCCATTTGGATGACGTTGATGTGCGTCGAGCAAGGACACGTTGTAATCCTCATGAAACAATTCGTGGTGCATTTTTTTTAAATCGTGCTACTGTTAAAACTGCAAATACAGATAGAGCATGTAACTTTATGTTTACTAACCCAAAAGGTTTGAGGGAGAATGGGCTGCTATACTTTGCAGATGTATGTGCTGGACCAGGAGGTTTTAGGGAACATGTTCTATGGCGAAAGAAATGACGTGCTAAAGGATTTGCTCTTACTTTAGAAAATGAACATGATTTCAAATTAGAAGATTTTTATGCGGGTCCTTGTGAAACATTTCATCCATACCACGGACCAAAGGAAAGTGGTGATGTCTTTGACCCAGAAAATGAAGAGGCATTTACAAATCATATAATGCAGCATACCCATGGCAAAGGAGTACATTTTGTGATGTCTGATTGAGGATTCTCAGTAGAACGACAAGAAAATGTACAAGAAATTCTTTCAAATCAACTGTATCTTTGTCGATGTTTAATAGCATTGATGGTTGAAAGAGAGGGTGGTGATTTTGTGACAATATTATTCAACCTTTTTACACCCTTTAGTGCTGGTTTAGTTTATTTAATGTATCGCTGCTTTGAAGAAGTTTGTATTTTTAAACCAAACTCTTCTAGACCAGGAAATTCAGAAGGTTACATAATATGTAAGAAGAAACGATCTGGGGTACAAGATGTTGTTGAATATCTGAAGCATGTTAATCGTCTGCTTTTAAAAGGTGGTGTAAATGACGACGTTTTACAACTAGTATCATATAATGAATTAAAAAGAGAGAAACAATTTGTTCAATATCTACGTGCTTCTAACAAAGATTTGGCCGGAAAGCAAATACTCGACCTGTGTAAAATTGCAGCATTTTATGCGGATAATACTCTTGTTGAGACAAAACAAGCTGATATGCGCAAACAATATCTAGAGTATTGGAATTACCACCAAATACACTTGTAAACGCAGAGGTTGTATATGAAATAACTAAGGAGTTTATATATCAGCAAAAAGTACTTGCATTGCATATTATAGATGCATTCTACTTAGGAGAAGTGGACATTAGCAAAAAATATTTGAGGAGCAGGTAAGCAACTGAATCTTATTGAGTTCAATAATAAACTTTTAGATTTCCAGTAATGAAATGTTTTTTCAAGGAGTACGTTCATGTAATACTAATGTATGACTGTTGTTTAAAGGAACGAGGAAGCGACGTTGTTCTGTGAAGCTTTGTGGAAACCAGCAGGAAATAACTATACTCGAATACGTGCCAAAGATCTACTTCCTGTTGGTACATATATCTGTGAAAAGTTGCGAGTAACACAGCGTAAAATGAAAAATAATTCCGATGCCATAGTATACGAACTTCCAGAAAAGACATTAGATGTTAATGGTTATAATAAGGGCAAATTATATTTCATACAACAGAGTGTAATATTTTTAAGAAGCACCGGAAATCCTTGGAATCGGTATGTCAGTAAAACACATTCCATAAAGTATGTCTTTAATTGAAAAACAAACGAGAAGCTATTCGACCTTCATAGACCAAGTTCAGCAGAAGCAAGTTTCGTTAAATCTTTTAAAGGTCGCCTTATTTGTCATTGGCCTAATGATTCATCACTTACTATAAACAGATTTGCAAAATTTATTAAAGATAAGTGTCCGGCATACAATACGTGCTTAGAATATTAAAACTACAGGCTGTACATATATTCGTACACGACTTGATCCGCATAGATGTCAAACAGATTAATTCCGTTAATTTGACTGTTATTTCAAATATGAAATACTTGTGATATATTTCAGTATTTAGCATTATATTTGTATAGAAATAGAAGTGTAGCGGTACATGTGTCATAGGACAAAGCAAATAACGTCGTTGTCGCCTCGAAGTACCTAGACCGCTGAGCTGCAATTAATGTAAAAACAATGTCACCGCAACCAGCAATTGTCGTCAGGTAGGCAAATACGAATTCTTTTAACCCCCCCTCCCCCGGCGACTAGTATAGGTAGCCTTAACTCAAATACATCTGACGCTTACAACAACAAAGACTCCGTTATTAGTCCACATGACCTTCGTCCTCTTCACACACGACAACTACAGAGGTAATACCGGAAAATATAATTAATAAGATGGTCTTCTGAGTGGTTTAATTGCAATACTATTTGGGATGAAATATACTTTTTCAAATCATATGCGGCATTTCGTATAATAACTGAATGGTTATAGGAAAGAATGATGACGTTAAACTGTACGATACGATTGCATAGCATATTTTATAATTGTATAACAAATATTTCCCGCAGTGAGGGCTCGCTTATGTGAGCCTATGAGGGCTGGCAAACCCACTTTCCCGAAGCCAGGGGGACCGTCGGGACAAGGGTCCCGCTTACGTGAGTCCCTGTGTACTCCGCAGGGAAGGTCGTCGGAGGTGTAAGGCGTTTAATTACTATTACATCCTCTCTACGTGGCCTTGGGCAGTAGCGCACCCACGATCCTGATGCCAAGGATGGGACCGCCGGGATAAGTTCCCGGGTACAAAAGTACCTTGAGGCCCCCGCTTACGTGAGTCCCATCTGGAACTGCCGAGATCGGTTAGCAGGTCGCTGGCCGGCTGTCACGTGGTCGTACATCCATACGATAGTCCCACCAACGACTAAGGTCGGTACCACGGGCGATCGAGTTACAGCCCGGAGGGAGAAGCGACCCCTCTGATCGGCCAATTAATGGGTATGGACTCGTGGTGGCAGTGGTTGATGGACAAGATGCTGGCAAGAGGGCCGATTTAAGGTGGAGACTCCACCGAATGGACTTCGGCGGATGAGCAGCGTCCCACCTGCTCCGAAACCGTACTGGTGAGACGGGATGGCTTAGAATGTGCCCCGTTCGACCTGATACGAGCGACAGCTCCTGCAGGCTAAGCTGATCCAGGGAGCAAGGTATTGGGTGCCTTGTGCGATGGTTGGGCGTAATCTCAACTCCTATGGTCCTAGGGGGCCCGGCTACTGTGTGGAATTATAATCGAGGAAAGCACCCGTTACCAAAAGACAATGCTATTTGTATAACAAATATTTAGTCGACACAATTTGTCTTTATTTGGAATGATTAGATACCTGCTTGTGGCAGCTGCTCCCATAATAGAATAAGTTGCAGTACCTTAGTCTACAATCCATTACTTCCCAACATCAATATTTGACTCAGGTCTTTTATAATGAAATATGTAGAGGACAGGGTATATGGGACTTTTGACCGTCAGACTTATTTGAGGTTATCGATTGTCGTCGTAATCGCCGAATTTACTTAAAATAATAAGGTAAGGTACAGCCTATGGGCCCTGAGTCGTAGATACAATGTGTAAAAATATTCCATAAATGTTCGTCACGAAATTCAGCAGATCGCTCGTTGATACTCGTAGGTATTCGAAGATACTTTACTCTTTGGGTTGCCTCGGTTTACTTATACTGGTCGGGGCGGAAGTCGGAAGATTCAAAATCGACTTTGTTCGAAGTAGCGGCATCATTTTTATGCTCCGAGTGTATTTACTTGTATCCTTACGATCCTGATACTCCGAGGCAAAATAACAATAGGATTTGAATTTCCCTCTGGCTCATATGCCGCAACAAATTTTTATAGTTTGTGCTCATGTATAGGTACTTATGAACTATCTAAAATATATAATAAGCTGAAGTACTGTAGGGAAGTAATTTACAGTGTTACTAGGTTTGGTTACATATTTCAATATCGTTCACGCCATCGCAAAAGCTAGTATGATGCTGCGTCGGCGTATATGCACACGGGGAGGTGATGGACGAGGCGAGGATGATAGCCTCCCGCGAAGTAGCGCCAGGCCCTGACGGAGTCCCGTGACGGGTATGATGGGAGATGATGCGGGTCATGGCACCTAGACTGCGACTTCTATTTACATCGTGATCGAAGGAGGGTGCCAACCCTCGGATATGGCGCACGGCGAGGCTGGTATTGCTTCGGAAGGAGGGACGACCAGCCCTTGTATCGTCCGGTATGCCTATAGGATGAAGTGTGCAATTTCTTCCAAAGAATCTTTGCCAGAATCATTGTACTGTTCTCAGTCGAAAATGTTCGTGAGATGTCAACAACGACTTTTGGCATCAATGACGTAGTGTAGTGATAACTACACTATCAGCTAGGGCCATCTATAGGCAAATTCCGGTTTCATATTTACAGACCTGATACGCTCGATTTGACAGGGATCAGTGCGGATGTCACGTAAAATAAAAGAGAAATTTTGTAAGAAGAAGAAAACTTTATTTTTACTTCGTTTATACAATTATAAGACACTTCCGAGCTCTAGCCGTGACCGTACGAGAGTGAGTCTCTTACAATCTTTTTACATTCGGTCATCTGTTCTCTCATTATCCCCACTACCCTGTAGGCGTACGTGACCGTTGCTACGCTTCTGGAACATTTGGTGGAAGGACCGTTAGGCCATAAATGAATCCTCAGGTACTCCGCCAATATACATTGTCGCCAAGGTCGCCATGTGTTTCTCTCGTCGGTCCATCGGGTTCGAAGTATGCCGACCGGGACACCATCCTGCCCGCGGTATGTGTGTGTGTCCTGGTCTCTGATGTGATTTACGTTACATACCTCCCTTCTTAGATTGATTTTGGTCCTCCAAAATCTCAGTGTTTCTTCAGGATTGTTTTATGGAGGCTAATTGGCTAAAAAGTGTGTTTTCTTCTTTGTCTTAATCAACAAGACAAAACAAAAACAAAGTGCATAACTGCTCCTTATGGAGAAGGTGAAGACCCTCCTGGAAAATAAGGTTTAATACGATTACCATGTATTTTCCTAATCGAGTCATTCACCATTATTTCGTAATAAGGGGTTTTTACTTTTTCAATGGTGTATGGCCCTAGCCATTCAGTATCTAACTTGTGTTTTTTATGATCATTATGAACTAATATTAAATCTTCTTCTCTAAAAATGGATTGAGGTTTAATAATTTTTTTTCTTTGATCTCTTTGGTATCTTTGTTTACTCTTCATTAAAGTTTCCCTGGCTTTAAGTAGCTTGGCATCCCATTCTCGTTTCCTGAAGCTGACCTCATCAGCGTATGTTCTTTGCGGATTTTGGGATATGGTAGATGGGAGATTGGCCTTGTTTCCAAATGTTAGTTCGAAAGGGGTATATCCAGTGGCATCATGAACCATAGTGTTATATGCTAGACACAAAATTTAGGTTTTGATCCCATTCTGTTTCATTATCGTTTTGTATATCTTTTAACATGTCGGATATTACAGCATGTGTCCGTTCTAGGCTTCCGTTGGATTGTGGATGGAATGAGGTGGTTTTTATGTGTTTGATCCTAAATGCTTCTTCGTATCGTTGCATTAGCTCGCTAATGAAACTTTGTCCTCTGTCAGTTAATATACGTTTCGGTGCGGAGAATATGTAAATGTAATGATTCAATAAAGCATTCCAGATTGATTGGGTCTGTTGTGTTTTTAGGGGCACAAGTATTAAATATTTGGTTAGTTCATCGTGTATAGAGAGAATGTATTGGTTTCCTATCTTGGTCTTTTTCAACGGGCCTATCACATCCATAGCGATTTTGTCGTTAGATTCTAACGGGGTGTAGGTTATCTGTGGTTCCTCCTTTCCTCTTATCCGAGTAGTCTTTGATGTTTGACATGTCGCGCAAGTTCCTATTCTGCCTTTTATTCTGTCTATTAGGTGTGGGATATCATATTTGCCTCGGATTCTGTCGTACGTCTTTTGTATTCCGGGATGTCCTACCAAGTCATGATTTTCTTTTAGTACTTGTTCTATTTCCTCTTCGCTTAAACTCTGTATTGCTTCGTAAGCAAATTCTATGTCGTCGCGTTGGTCATTGAAAAATAAAAGAAATCTTTTTATGTGTGCTTTGTCTTGTGCGTTTAAGTTATTGTCTCCTATTCCTATCTTTCTATTTGTTTTAAGTATGTCTGATATTTTCTGTAACCATACGGTTTCGTCATATGGGCCCAGATATGGTTTTGTTAATTGGAAAAAGTTGTCTTTGTTAGATGTTAGTTTCAATAATTTTGGTATTTCTTCTGATTTTTCCCAGTCTCTGAATTGTCTTAATAAAACGTCAGTTTGTGTTATCGCGTGTACTCTGGATAGGGTGTCAGCGGCTACGTTTTCCTTTCCTTTTACGTACTCTATATCGTATTCCTCTAATCTCAATCTCCATCGAATCAATCGACTAGAGGGGTCCTTGCAGTTGTGCAGCCATTTAAGGGCTTGGTGGTCTGTTTGAATTTTGAATTTGCGGCCTAATAAATATTGCCTAAATCTTCTAACTGCCCAAACGATGGCCAATAATTCTTTTTCCGTCGTAGTATAATTTCGTTCAGGGGGGTTTAATGTCCTTGAAATGAAGCAACAAGGGTGTCCGTCTTGTGAAAGGATGGCTCCTAGACCTTCATTACTGGCGTCCGTTGTTAACGTAAATGTTTTCGTATAGTCGGGGTATTTTAGTACTGGTGCTTGGCATAGTCTTTCTTTTAATGTATCGAAGCTAAGTTGTGTTTTGTCAGTCCAGTGGAATTGTATGTCTTTCTTAGTTAGTTCCGTTAACGGTTTGGCAATTTTCGAGAAATTCCTAATAAATTTTCTATAGTATCCGGCTAACCCAAGGAACGATTTTACATCCGTAGGATTTTTGGGTAGTTTGAAGTTCTTTACTGCTTCTATCTTTTCAGGGTTAGGTTTTACTCCGTTTGCTGTCACTAAGTGTCCTAAGTATTCGAATTCGGGTTTTAGGAATTCACATTTATCCGGTTGTACTTTTAGACCTACTTCCCTGAGTCTTTGGAGTATAATGGCTAAGTTTTTATTATGTTCCTCTATCGATTGTCCGAATATAATGATATCATCGAGATAGACGAAACAATGATTATTAATTAAGCCTCTTAACGCGGTGTCCATCATTCTTTGAAAGGTAGCGGGTGCGTTCTTGAGCCCGAATGGCATTCTGTTATAGTGGAAGTGTCCTTGTGGTGTGCTAAATGCAGTGTACTTCCTCGAATTCTCATCCATGTGTATTTGATGGAATCCCGAGGATAAGTCTAAAGCGGAGAAATATTTTGCGTTCCCTAATTGCGATAGCATATCGTCATTGTCGGGTAATGGATATGCGTCTTGGTCCGTTAATTCGTTTAACTTCCGAAAGTCAATCACTATTCGCCACTTTTGTTTCCCCGACGCGTCGATTTTCTTTGGGACGACCCAGACGGGAGAGTTATAGGGAGAGTCGGAGGGTTCTATAATCTTTTTGTCTAACATTTCTGTCATTTGTTTGTTTATTTCGATTTTATTGTGTTCGGGAGGACGGTAGGATTTTACGTTGATGATTTTATCTTCTTTCAATTTAATGGAATGTTTAGCAAGAGATGTACACGGTAATGTTTCGCTGTCTAAATTAAATACATCCATGTAATAGAGAAGAGTCTTTTCTATAGGTTCTCTGAGAGGTTTTTCTATGTGCGATAGTCGAATCGAAGATTTGAAATTTTGGATTTGATCTATGGTATTTGTATTTTCGATAATGTTAGAAACTTGAATTGAGGACTTACCACCATTGATAAAGCACACTGGCGTTGGCTTCCCTTCGAGGTATACAATTTTTTGAATGGTTTCTCCTGGTGCAAGGGTTGGTTCTTGTTGCAGCAGAAGGGTGTTGTTATCTAATTTCAATGTTTCGTTGGAGAGTTCGAATCGATATTGATTCAAACCGGGTAAGCCTAATACGCCATCTTCTGTAATTGGGAAATCGTCACCTATTAAAGAGAAGTCTATCTTTTTGTCGAACAAATTCAATTTGACTTTGTAATTAGATTCGTATTCGGAATGTCCCATGGAGAATTTCTTTGTGTCTGGTATTGTTGTCTTTCCTGGGTAGCATCTCTGTTTAAGCAAGTTGATTCCTGCCCCGGAGTCAACGAGAAATCGCAATCCTGGTCGTCCTGGTAATTGTAATAGTATTGTGGGTAATCTTCCTGAGGTAGCATTGTTAATTCTGATTGTTCTTGAACGTGGTTTATTCCTGGAGGGGCTTTTCTTTGAGGCGGTATCGGAAAATTTTGGCATTGATTGGGAAGGTGTCCCAATCGATTGCATTTGGGACATTTCGCTTGCGTCCTTTCGCTTAATGGTCTGTTCCCAAACTTCGTAAAATTGTTCGTTCTTGGTAGAATATTTTGTGTGAGTGGAGTTTTATTATTTGTGTTACTTGTAATAGCGAGGCGATTGTCTACTGGATGAGAAGCCTGGTTACGATAAAATGGCGGGGCGGTTGTCTGTCGCGTCATCTGTCTGCGAGAGCTGTGCTCGCGGAAGTATCTCTCCATATTCATTGCTTTCTTTTCTGCTTCGATGAGATTTGGGGGGAGATTATCCATTAGCGCCTGCCCTATTTCTGGACGAAGGCCTCTTACATAGTCGGTCACAGAGTCCATGTATAGTTGCTCGTTCATCACCCGTCGAGTTAGTTCGTCTCTATACTCGTTGGTAATGCTGTGTTGGAGTTTGTTAAAAACACTTCGAAATCTGATGTTATAGTTTTGCACGCTTTCGGTTAATCCTTGCCTCATTCCTCTTAATTCGTCCTGTTGTTCTCTCACTGATACTTGCGCAGCTACATTACGTCTCAATGCTTCGTACAGAAATTCGAATTCGGTAATACGAATATTGCGGATTGCCATTGCGGCTTTTCCTACAATCTTCTCTATTTTAATCATTTTTAGTAATAGTGTTGGTTCGCTACACGTTATTCTTACTTCTTGTATTTCATGAATAAAATCCTCCACGCCTATATCATCCTCTCCGTTTAATATCGGAATGCATTTTAATGCACTCTCAGCTTTTATCTCTGGTTGCGTATATTGTTCAGGAAAAGTCCTTTCCCAGGATGGTTGAGGTGGTGTTTGAAGTAATGGGCGATGTTCTCGAAGGACCGATTGATCTTTAGCGGTGTGGGTTACTTCGTCTACGGTTATTAGGGAACTGGCTTCGGATACATTTCCCGTTTTTGTTTTTACTAGAACTTCATCCATACGCAGTGTAAGCATACTCATTTGTTGGGTCAGTCTCTCATTCTGCTTCTACATTGCATCAAGCAAAGCTTTAACTGTTGGGTCTATTCCGCTGTTAGTTAAAGCGGCGCTAACAGTTTCGGTTTTGTCTTCTCGTGGCGTTGCCATTGTTATACTAATTGTGCTGTCTGTTCTCGATCTGTATTTGACAAAAGAATCCAGGGCTTGCTCACCTTGATCGTTTAACCCGTAGGAAAGGTTCCGTTGCGGTGTTCCTTTGTCGAAACGTCGAAAGTGTCTGCTCTGTTACAGTGGTCCACTGATCCTCAATCTTCAAAGTTGACCGTAGCCCGAAATGCGTATTTTCGTTTTCTTGAAGTTGATGGATCCTGGCAGGATCGCCAAAATATCACGTAAAATAAAAGAGAAATTTTATAAGAAGAAGAAAACTTTATTTTTACTTCGTTTATACAATTATAAGACACTTCCGAGCTCTAGCCGTGACCGTACGAGAGTGAGTCTCTTACAATCTTTTTACTTTCGATCATCTGTTCTCTCATTATCCCCACTACCCTGTAGGCGTACGTGACCGTTGCTACGCTTCTGGAACATTTGGTGGAAGGACCGTTAGGCCATAAATGAATCCTCAGGTACTCCGCCAATATACATTGTCGCCAAGGTCGCCATGTGTTTCTCTCGTCGGTCCATCGGGTTCGAAGTATGCCGACCGGGACACCATCCTGCCCGCGGTGTGTGTGTGTCCTGGTCTCTGATGTGATTTACGTTACACGGACATAGCGCTAATTGTCTAGTGTGCGCTGAATTGGGCAAGAAATCTGGAGTACCGGGCATATCGAATACTCGGCATGTCTGCAACAGCAACGGAAATACGGGGATTTGAATATTTGAGTCTGAATATGCAAACCTGCAATGACGCCGTATTTGACACGGCCCAGAGTTGACATAGAGCAAACCGGCTGGAGTATGCTGTATTTGGCAGCAAATGTGGAGTATAACATGCATCCTATTGTGAACATACTTACTATGAAAACGGAGATACATTCAGTTGAATATTTAGGCTTGAATGAGCAAAGCTACAAATACGCTGGATTTGACTCGTTCCGTATTTAACATGGCTTAAACCAGATCAAGCGTCCAGTGTATGGCAGTCGATGTGGAATATAACGCGCACCGATTTGTCGACATATCTGCAACAGAAACTGAGTCACGTCGATCTGAATATTGAACCCTGATCATGCATTACTGCATTTACGCTTGATTTCACGGGGTCCGGATTTGACATAGCGCAAACCAGATGATGCGAGCTGTATTTAATAGCAACTACGGAGTATAAAGCGCATCGAATTTTCCACATATCTGCAATCGAAACGGAGATTCGTTGATTTGATTATTTAGGTGTGATAATGCAGAACTGCAGTTGCGTTGGGTTTGACCGGACCAGAGTCGACATAGCGCTAATTGGATGATATTGGTTTAATTTGCAACAAATGTGGAATGCAAGGCAAATCGTATTGTCGACACATTTCCAACAGTAGCGGAGATTCGTGGACTTGAATATATAATAATGTATATGAAAAACTGCAATTACGCTGGATTTGTCGGTGATCGGAGATGACATAGTTTAATTCGAATGATGTGCACTGTATTGGCGGCAAATGTGAAGTATAACCTGAGTCGAATTGTCGGCATATCTGTAACAGAATCGTAGATACGTTGATTTGATTATTTATGCACGAATTTGCAAAACTGCAATTACGCGGGTTTGACACGGGCCAGAGTTGACATAGCGCCAGCCCACTAATGTGCGCTGTATTTGGCAGCAAATATGGAGCGGATGTCGGCACATATGTTATAGAGGCGGAGACACATTGATCTGAACGTTTATTCCTGAGTATGCAAAACTACAATTACGCTGCACTTCACAGGGTCCAGAATCGACATAGCCCAAAGCGGCTGATGTGTGCTGTATTTGGCAACAATTTTGGCGTATAACTCGCTTTACGTTGTCGGCATATCTGCAACAGAAGCGGAGATACGTTGATTAGAATATTTCAGCCTGAATATGCAAAGCTGAAACTAAGTTGGATTTGTCGTAGACCAGAGATGACATAGCACAAACCCTCCGATGTGTCCTTAATTTGGGAGCCAATGTGGAGTATAACACACATAAATTCATCGTCATATCTGCATTAGAAACAGAGATACGTAGATTTGAGTATTTAAGCCTGAATATGCAAAACTGCAATTTCGCTGGATTTCACACGTTCCAGAGTTAACTTAGCGCCAGCCCACTTAGGTGCGCTCTATTTGGCAGCAAATGTGGAGCTACCGCGCATAGTATTTTCGACGTATATCCAATACCAGTGCAGAAGTTGAAAAGTCGCATCCCGGATGATGCGCGCTGTATTTGGTAATAAATGTGGAATACAACTTGCATAGTATTGTCGACATATCTGTAATAGGAACGAAGATACCTTCATTTGATTATTTAAGCCTCAATATGTAAATTTGCAATTACACAGAATTTGATCGGGTCCAGAGTTGACGTGGCACAAACCGGCTGATTTGGCAGCATATGTGCAGTATTATGCGCATCGAATGGTCGTCATTTGAGCTCTTGAGGCGGAGATACGTGGATTTCAATATTTTAGACTGAGTATGCAAAACTGCAAATACGCTGGATTTGACACGGTCCAGAATTGACATTGCGCAAACTGGCAGATATGCGCTGTATAGGTTTATTTGAACATTTAAGGATGAATATGCGGAACTACAATCATGCCGGATTTGACTGAAACCAGAGAGGACATAACGGAAACAGGCTGGTGTGCGCTGCATTTGGCAAGAAATGTGGGGTACAAGTCACATCGAATTCTCGACATATTTGTCACAATGACGGAGATACGTTTATTTGATTATTCGTGCATGAGTATCCAAAATTGCAATTGCGCTGGATTTATCAATGGTCAGAATCGACATAGCGCAAGGCAGCTGATGAGTAATACATTTGGCAGTACGGCGCTAAGTCGAATTGTGGACATATCTGCAACGGAATACGAAATAGCTTGATTTGAATATTTAATCCTGAAAATGGAAAGCGCTAACAACTCTACTCTCAGCAACTCCAACACCTCTCACAACTCGACAACGCTAACAACTCCACTCTCAACAACGCTAACACCTCTCGCAACTCGACAGCGCTAACAACTCTACTCTTCGACTCCTTGATTAACTCTGACCTCTCGACACACTCTTATTTCTCGATCAACCGCTCAACGCTTCTCGATCAGCCAAACTTTAATGTTAAATCGTCCCCTACCATTAGCGTTAGTTTTTCCAACTCTCTAACCACATTCTGTTAACGCTCCGCAAGTACAAGGTGACTTTAGTCACATAGGCTTTCTCACCGATGTAAACTAACAACCGAAGTACACACGACATTGTTTTGATCGATTTCTAATGAGGATTTTTCCTCGCGATACTACAATATGTTGACTTGAATATTTAAGCCGGAATATGCAAAACTGCAAATGCGCTGAGGTTGGCTGCGTCCACACGTTACATAACTCAAACCAGATAATATGCACTGTATTTGGCAGCGAATATGGAGTATAACGCGCTTCGTTCTGTCGGCATATTTGGAATGCAAACGGCGATACGGTGATTTGAATAATTAATCATGAATATGTATAGCAGCAATTTCGCTGGATTTGACAGAGCCCGGAGTTGACATAGTACAAACCTGCTGATGTGTGGTGCATATGACATCAGATGTGAAATTTAACGGACATCGAATTGTAGCCATATGTGCAATAGAAACGGAGATACATTCATTTGAATATTTTAACCTGAATATGCAAAACTACAATAACGCTGGATTTGACAGGGACCAGAGTTGACATAGCGCAAACCAGCTGACATGCAGTGCACATGACAGCAAATGTGACATATAACGCGCATCGAATTTTCCGAAAATGTTCCGTAGAAAGGGACATACCATGAATTGAATATTTACGACTGCAAACGCAATACTACAATTGCGATGGATGTTTCAAGGACCAGATCTGATATAGCTGTAACCAGCTAATGTGCGGTGTATCTGAGTGCAAATATGAAGTGTAACGCGCTATTTATAGTCGAAATATATGCAATAGAAGCGGAGATACGTTTTTGTGAATACGTAAGCCTGAATATGAGCAACAGCAATTACGCTGTGATTGACAGAGCCTAGAGTTGACCGCAAACTTGCTGATGTGCGCTGGTTATGACATGGGATATGAAATATAACGGGCATCGCATTGTAGCCGTTTGCGCTATAGAAACGGAGATACGTTGATTTAAATATTCTAACCTGAATATGCAAAATTGCAATTACGCTTGATATGTCAAAGACCAGAGATGATATAGTAGCTCGAGCCATCTGAAGTGCGCTGTATTTAGCAGCCAATGAGGAGTATATCTCGCACCTAATTGACGACAAATCTGCAATTGCAGCGGTGATACATTGTAGTTAATAATCAATAATGGGCCCATTACGATACAGATAGTATTATCGTGACTGAAACACATTGCCGTCTCAGTAAAACCATTTTATTTCAAGCTTCGCGCTACAGTTCTGAATCCGGACAAGACCGTTTCAAGTTCTCGCAAGAGCAAGCAGTCAAATTAAGGTACTTACACGAGTTAGAGTCTAATACATTTTATTGGTCCAACATCGATGGGGCGATCTCGCATCGAAATTTTCAGAGGACCGCGAAACCTTTAAACGACGACCGCCGTACGAGCAGCGGATAAACTTATTTCGTTCCTTAGGTTGCCCTCACCACGCCCTCTACTTCTTGATTCTTGGTTGGTAGCTTTAGCGGCTGCAGGTCCGAGAAATTGCATCTTGACCCGCTTTCTCGTATGTCGCATGTGACGTCTCACTTTCCGCCGTAGACACTTGTCGGATCTACAAACGTTGAACCATTTGCGCGAGACAAGCGCGGCGCTCTGCAGGGACGAGGGATCCAATTTTCGAAGTATCAAGTGCGATACCTCCAGTGGTAGTTCGGAAATGATATCTACTTTACTTGGCACGAACAAACCAACGACGCGTAGTAGAGATCTAAAAAATTCCATGTTGCTTCTACTGTTGCGCGAGCACGACTGACGGTCTGGCTAAGAGTGGAGGCTTATATATGTGCTGTTCGTCACGGTGCACTGCGAGTTCCGGTTCCGGGTGAGAGTGCTGGTCAGGCAGAATCGATGGTATGTGCATGTATTTTCACTTACATCGGGTTCACATTATGATTAGAGTTAGATGCGCGAAACGGATCTTCATTTGGTTTAGACGTTGTAGTTATGCAATAGAGCAGATATTTACTAGTGTAAATTTGATTGTTATATAATTTGACAAGTAGTCGTGGTAATTAGGTACTCGAGAAGCTAATGACAATGATCCTGGGTTCAATAACAAAGCCGCGGTCAACGGGATAACAGAATTCGTTTTCATCCTGATTCCAAGTTGTACCATACTTCCTTATCTACGGTATAGTTAGGACTGAATAAACTCGTTGTCAAAACATAGAATATCCACCGAGTGTTAAGGCTCTTTGTAACTGGCTAATGTGACCTCACGAGAGAATGATTTTCCGGCACGATGATGCTGCAGAGGAAAACTATGATGGGTGTGTCTAAGGGCACCAGAACATCGGATACGTGGAGAAATGACTTCGCTCGGAAAGAGATTGAAAGTGACGTTACTGTTAATTGGACAATTTCCATGTTGATGTTTAGAGAAAGATGCTAGTAGCCCTTGAGGGAACGTTGCTAGCGGGAAGCGTCGTCCGTGGAAAAATAGATTTCACCTATCATCCCGTAGTTGAAACAAAGACTGTTTGCCTGTTTAGGACTGTTAAGGACTTTAATTAACTAAATCTTAAGGTTTATAATGGGTCCTCAGGCTAGCTAAACATATACTGTTGAGATGCGTTGACATCTGGCAATCATCTTATCCGACGGATAGAGTCTGCGTGTGGCGAGTCACGGGACAGAAACCGTTGGAATGATTACTGTCACGTGCCGCTACGATTATTTCATTTAAGGACAGCTATAGAATTACTCCATGCCTTTATTAGACAAAACGTTCATCCCTTGACCGCGGCTACGTTCGGTGACTGGTTGTCGCCGAGGCCAAGTGCAGTATCACAAGTTTCGAACAATTACAATCGGACTAGATGACTACGATTGTTTAATTACAGCTATGGTAGAATTTAGATTACAATGTTACGGGATTTTCCCAAAATTCCAAACGGAAGGTTCCCGTGTTCTATCATCTCCGATTTATATTTATGCTTGATCTGTCTGGGACCAGTCTGGATATAGCGCAAACTGGCTGGCAAACGATGTATTTGGCAAGAAATGTGGAGTACCTGGCACATCGAATTGTCGACATATCAGCAACAGCAACGGAGATACGTGGAGTTGAATATTTGAGTCTGAATCTGCAAAACAACAATTACACTGCATATAACAGAGACCAGAGTCGATGTTCTGGCGCGCAACACATCTGCACTCCATCCCGCGCGGCTTGGCATCCAACGGTCCACGTGCCATCCTTCGAATCCTCCATAGGCCCAAGGACCCATCATAAAGCCGAAATCCCAACTGCATTGTTCGCACATATGGCCTAAGTCAATCTGTTTGCCCGAAAAGACTTTCTAATTCTAGAAGTGTTTTCGGTCGGTTTTTAGAAAGGTCCTTGGGTTTATTACGCCCTCTTAAGAGTTACGGAGAAGGCGGGTATTGGCTTAACGAAAAAAGCGGACATCTACCTAACGGAAAATCTGAGATTTCCCATAAACAATGTCGCCTAGGACCCACGTTGGTAGGAGGCTTCTTCCTCCTCTCTTCCTTTCTAACATTAGTCATAACCAATCGGCATCGCGGATCATTGCCCTCACTTTCCTAACTAACAATGTAATCAACGAATCCGCGTTCTTCGCTCAAAGGGCACACCAATACCGAGCTTCGTACTCACATCAGAGTAAACTATAGAGTTACATCATCTCTCACGGTGACTAGAGTTCCTGCAATCCCTATAACTCTTACCGTTCCTATATCTCTCAGAGTTCCATCGTCTCTCGCGGTGACTAAAGTTCCTGCAATCCCTATAACTCTCACCGTTCCTATATCTCTATGAGCCTCCTATTTCTCTCACAATATCCAGAAGTCCGACAGCTCCTACAGCTCTCACGGACCTAGAGCTCCTATAGCTCACACTCTCATCAAAGAATAATCCATTTCTTCGTTATCTGTATCTTAAGCAACGGCGTTCTTACTCAGTGTGATTGTATAAATCGTTGGAAATACATATATTTTTTATAACTTTGTGACTCCCAGTGTTATACCACAACGACTACACCTATTATCCTAAGCGAAATACGGGGATCGAATTATCCGTGGAGTCGATTATTCCAATCGTAACGGGAATTTACGACTCCCATTGACGCGTATTCAAACGACCGCGTCTCCCCGCGATAGCTCGAAAATACAGTCGACATAGCGCAAACCGAATAAGTACTGTATTTGGCTGTAATTGTGGAGTATAGCGCGCATCGCATTTGCGATATGTATCCAATAGCAGCGCTGATACGTTGGTTTGAACATTTAGGCATGAATATGCAAAGCAGCAATTACGCTGAATCTGTCAGTGACCAGAGAAGACGTAAGACAGAAGAGATGATAGCATCGGAAGATGTGCTCTGTGCTCACCAGCAAATCAGGAGCATAACGCTCACCGAATTGTCGTCATATCTGCCATAGAAACGAAGATACGTTGCTTTCGATATTCAAGCATGAATATGCTAAACTGCTACTATGGTGTATTTGACAGGGACAAGAGTGAACAAAACGCTAACCTACTGATGTGCGCTGTATATGACATCAGTTGTCAAATATAACGCGCACCGAATTGTCTGTAAGTGTGCCATAGAAACGGAGATTAGTTGGTTGGAATATTTAATACTGAATATGTAAAGCTGCAAGTACGCAGGGTTCGGCTGGGTCCCGATTTTACATGCATCAAACGGAATAACGTGCACTGTGTTTGGCAGCAAATTTGGAGTATAACGAGCCTCTAATTGTAGCCATATGTGCCATAGAATCGGAGATACGTCGGTTTGAATACTTAATCCTGAATATACGAAACTGCAACTACGCTGGATCTGGCTGTGTCCAGATTTTACATAGCGTAAACCGGATGATGTGCACTGTACTTGGCATCAGATGTGGAATATAAAGCGCATCGCATGGCCAATGTTTCCGGAAAACAAGCGGAGATACTGTAAAATTCGAGCTATCGCGGGGGACGCGGTCGTTAGAATACGCGTCAACGGGAGTCGTAAATTCCCGTTACGATTAGAATAATCGACACCACGAATAGTTCGATCCCCGTATTTCGGTTAGGATAATCGGGGTGGTTAATGCGGTATAACACTGGGAGTCAGAGTTATAAGAATGTATATTTCCAACAATTAGTCTACACGATTGAAAAGATATAAACAATTAACAACTTTATCGCACGCAGATAGTACAGATGCATACAATATAGAGCCGGGCTCTTACAATTGAACTTAGTCTCTTGGTGGACGTAGCACGAGATGATGCTGTATAGAATAAGCGAATGTTCGGCTAAGTCGCGGATCGACTTGAATTGCCGTTCAGTTCTCAGTTGGATCTTAGGCGTTAGAATTTCGACCCCTTGGTCGCTCTTGCGTTGAGATGGAAGAAGGTTCAGTGTGGGTGTGCCCTTTTGCATGACGAACGCGGATTCGTTGTTCACACTTTTCGTTAAGAAAAGTGAGGGTAACGATCCGCGATGTCGATTGGTTATGCCCTCCGCTGATGCTTGAAGGGATGGGCAGAAAGCCTCCTACCATCGTGGTTGATAGGTGACCTTGTTCATGGAAAAACCTGATTGTTTTATTAGCTAGACATTCGATTCTTCCCGATGGGAGCGTGTTCGCTTTCTCCGTATTTTTTCAGCGCGACTAATAAACCCAAGGACCTCTCTAAAAACCAGATGTGCTTCGAACATATTTTGGCTTAAGAAATTCTTCAGGACAAAGGGATTGACTGAAGACGCCTGTTGATACAATACAGTGACAGCGAAAAAATATATTGGGCCCTTAGGTTTATTGAGGGTCGAAGTGACGTTACGCAGGCCGCTGGCTGTCCGGTCGCGAGGGCTGGCATGCAGATGTTTAGGCGACGTAACATCCTCCCCCCGTTGAGAGGGCACCGATCAATGTCTGGCTGTGGAGTCAGGTGCGTCGTTGGCGAGACTCCTTCGCTCTGTGTGGGTGGTCGGACTCGTCTGAATCTGGGTGAATGGGTAAGGGGACCAATCTTTTGACGCCACGATCCAGGGTAGCTGTTGCCGTCTGCACGGTAGCGGTCCGTATGATTCCGTCGACTCCTGGATGGACCTTGATCACACGGCCCAAAGGCCATTGCATGGATGGTACGTTATCCTCCCTGAGGACTACTACGGTGTCTACTCGGATGTCGTGACTGCCCTTGCTCCATTTATTTCGGATGTTCAGCTCGTTCAGGTATTCTCGATGCCAGCGGCGCCAGAAATGTTGTTTGACCCTTTGAATATGTTGCCAGCTGGAGAGACGATTGGATGGAGTGTCCCGGAAATCTCGTTCTCGAAAGCTTGTTAGTGCATCTCCGATGAGGAAGTGACCGGGAGTAAGGACAAGAAGATCGTTTGGGTCAGATGATATTGGAGTCAGAGGACGGGAGTTGAGGATAGACTCGATTTCAATGATCAGTGTGTTCAAATTTTCGTATGTTAAGAGCTCGTTGCCTGCGACATGTCTGAGATGTCGTTTGAAGGACTTCACCGCAGCCTCCCACAGCCCGCCGAAGTGAGGTGAGTTGAGAGGAATGAAGTGCCATTCGATTCGTCGATCGGCTAAAAAGGACTGAATCTTTACCTTATGATCGTCGGACTGCAGGAGGTTTCGGAGCTCTCGTAATTCATTGTTGGCGCCAACGAAGTTGGTGCCGTTGTCAGAATAAATTGTTACACAGAATCCTCGGCGAGCGATGAATCTTCGCAGAGCAGCAATGAAGGCCTCGCTAGTGAGATCGGTGACCAGCTCGAGGTGGACTGCTTTAACTGCAAGGCATACGAAGATTGCTACATATACCTTGATTTTTCGTCGGTTGCGATCCTTCCGTTCCTTGATGTAGAACGGTCCGCAACAATCGATTCCGACGTTGGTAAATGGACGAGATTCCGTTATCCGTGCCGCTGGAAGATCGCCCATTACGTATTCTACTGGAAGTGGGTTGGCTCGGCAGCAACGTACGCACTTCTTCAGCGTGCTCCAAACTTGACTACGGCCGTCGATAGGCCAGTAAGATCTCCTTAAGGCATATAAGGTAGCTTGAGTTCCGGAGTGGAGATTTAGGAGGTGTTCATGCTCGATTATGAGTGCTGTAACTGAGGATTTGGGTAGAATGATTGGGTGTTTCTGAGTGAAGGGCATTGGTGAATGACTGAGTCGGCCTCCGACTCGCAGTATCTCGTCCTTGTCCAAAAATGGACTGAGTCGTTGCAGCTTCCCCTTCACTGCAGCATTTCGATCTGTGCGGAGAGTACGTATTTCATCTGGAAAATAACAGAGTTGTAACAATTTGACCAATTTGTTATGCGCATCGGTTAAATCATGTGTGGTTAGAGGTCCTCCCCGATCCTGTTTTTGCCTCCATCTGAGGCAACGAGCGGCAATTCTTATCAGCTTGGGCCAAGAAGAATATCTCTCCAGTAGACTGTGGTCAGGCGGAGTCACGGACAGACATGTTGCCTTCTTTTGCTCTGGTATTTCGTCTAATGATACTGGGTTCCACGACGGCCAGTATTTTTCAGGTTGTTGGAGCCATTCTGGTCCATGTTGCCAAATGCTAGTTCGCAGGAAGTCTTGGGGTGATTGGCCTCAAGATATGAGATCTGCAGGGTTATCGGTAGTGGGAATGTGGCGCCAATCTGAGGTGTGAGTCCTTTGTTGAATCTCTGTCACACGATTGGCGACGAAGGTTTTCAGCGTGTGAGGTGATGTATTAATCCAGTGTAGAACGATTGTAGAATCAGTCCAGTAAACGGTCCGAGAAATGTTGCTTGGTAACGCTTGAAGGACTGTAGTGGCCAATGACGCGAGAAGAAGTGCTCCACTCAGTTCCAGCCTTGGAATGGTCTGTGATTTGAGTGGAGCCACCTTTGACCTTGCAGTGAGGAGTCGTGTCCAAACATGACCATCCGGAGCGATGGTGCGAAGGTAGACGCATGCCCCATACGCCCTTTCGCTGGCGTCGCAGAATCCGTGTAATTCAATTTCCGCTGCAGTCTTGATTATAGTTTTACGTGGAAACTTCACGTTGTTTAGCAAAGGTAGCTGTGAATAGTATTTGCTCCATTCTGTGTGTACGTCAGCCGGAAGAGATTCGTCCCAGTCGAGTTTTAAAGTCCAAAGTCGTTGGAGCAACATCTTAGCGCGAACGATCACTGGTGCCAGTAATCCAAGAGGGTCGTAGATCTTGGCAATTTCGGAGCTGATTGTTCTCTTCGTAATTCGAGAGGCGGTAGGATTGATTTTGACGGAATATAGGATCGAATCGTCAAAGGAATTCCAAACAACACCCAGAGTCTTGAAAGTTTGCGATTCGCCTAGTAGCAGCTTATCGTTTATGTCCTGCTCGGAAAGTCCTCGTAGCAGTTCCCGGTCGTTCGCTGCCCATTTTCGGATGTTTAAGCCGGCTAGTTTAAGCAATTCTATGAGCTCCGTTCTCAGTAGTTGTGCCTCGTTCTTTGTATCGGCTCCTGTGAGAACATCGTCGACGTAGAAGTCTCGCTGTAAGACCGTCGCTGCTCGTGGGTATCGATGTCCCTCGTCGTCTGCCAGTTGTTTGAGGCACCGAATGGCTAGATAGGGGGCCGCTGACAGCCCGAATGTCACTGTGTTAAGTTGATAGGTGTCAACTTCTCCGTCCGAGTTGCGCCACAAGATTTGTTGGAATTTCCGATCCTCTGGACGGACAAGAAACTGTCGATACATCTTTTCGATATCGCCTGTAATGACATACTGATGAAAACGAAATCTTAAAAGGATGAGAAATATGTCGTCTTGTAGTTTCGGTCCCGTGTGAAGTACGTCGTTTAATGAAACTCCGGTGGTGGTTGGTGCAGATCCGTCAAACACAACTCGGAGTTTTGTAGTCCGGCTGGATTCCTTGATCACGCCGTGATGTGGCAGAAAATATCCGTCGTCCGTGCAGTGGTCCGGGGTGATCTTCGTCATATGTCCTAATTCCAGGTATTCTTGTATTACGGCGTGATAGTCGGCTTCGAATTGTTTGTCTCGTTGGAACCGACGGCAGAGGGAGGTGAGTCGCTTCATTGCCATGGCTTTCGAAGATCCAAGCGGCGGAGTTGTTTCGTTGAATGGGAGAGCGACAACGTATCGCCCTTCGTTGCTGCGTTGAACGTGATTTCGAAAGTGCTCCTCGCACTGTCGTTCCGATTCCGAAAGTCGTGCGGTGGACGGTCTCTCGTCGATTTCCCAAAAACGGGCGAGGTCCGCCTGTAAAGCCGTCGTGGAGGTGTGAAATGCGTATGCTAATGATTGTGAGGTTGGGCTCCCCCCGATGACCCATCCGAATCTCGTCTTTTGCAGACGCAAGTCGGGCCCGTTTGCTTGACTGATATCAAGTTGGCCGACACAGAATGATGCTAGTGTTGGTCCGGCGCTCAACAATATTTCGATCGGAGCAGGTCTATGGAATCTTGGATCGGCTAATTGGAGATTCCTAGGTATCTGTATCGTTGAGCGATCCACGGGTTGGTTTGGGACCCAAGACGCGATAGTCGGTATGATCAGAAACGTCAAGTTGCGTTTGTATGTGCCGTCAATAGAGGTGATCGTGGCCGTGATGTAGCGTTTCGAGGTCGTCGATAACGTATTGAGTGCTCCGATCGGGACCGAACATTTCTGTTGATTGAGTTTTAATGAGTTAGCGAGCCTTTCGGTGATAAAGTTCATGCTAGAGCCGGTGTCTAGCAGAGCTCTACAACGAACTGGTTGAATTTCATTGTTCAAGATGTTGACCTGCGCTGTGACTAACAAGTCGTGTTGCAATGGCTCAAAAGGAAGCGGGGTCGATGAGTCCGTTTTCTGTGGTTCGGTCCCTAACAGGCTCGTCTGATGACGTCATTGTTTTCCTTGTCGTTTAGGACTGGACGATATGGTCGATCCCGATGCCGCCGATCGCGGTGACCGAGATTCGCGTGTCGGGGATGTTCGCGGAGACGTTCGGGGAGACTCTCGGCGAGAATTTCGGCGAGAATACCGGCGAGACGCTCGGGTGGGGGAAGATGAGCGTCTCGAACGATGTGACGGACGCGGGGACGGTGAACTGGGCGAAGATCGACCGCTGGATGATCGGTCGCTCGACGATCGACCGCTTGATGTTCGGTCGACACGTGTTCGTGTTTTGCTATGCCCCTGGTCTTGATGCAGATACGTGTGATGTCGCTGTCTACAGATGCGACATGATCCCGCGGAGCATTGAGTGAGAGCGTGTCCCTTGCCTAAACAGTTGGTACAGAGCGACGCCCCTTTGGCGATTTCCAGGCGTTCTTTGGGCGTCTTCGTTTTGGAGGCATGGCAATTCCATAATTCGTGTTGTTCGTGGCAGTCCGGACACAACAACGTATTATGTGTAGTTACGAATGTATAACTTCGCGGCGCGTCCTGTCGCCTACGTTCGTGTTGGTCGGACGCCCCCTTTTTGACGGTTAATGATGAGCACGCTCTATCGCTATGCGTCCGTGTTTTTAGAAAATCTACTAAATGCGTATATGGCGGCAATTTCTTGTCCGGTAGGGTATGCTGCCATTCGCGAACGACGGCTGAGGGTAGCTTCGACGTGACAAGCTTTATGAGAATGGCGTTTGACATGACTGGGTCCCCGAGTCTTTCTAACGCTTGGAGATGTACCTTGACTGTCTCGATAAGATCGTCTATAGCTTCGGGTGTTTCTTTAGTTATTTTGGGATAGTCGAAAATTAAGTCCCAGTGACGCATGCAGATCTGACGGTGGCAGTCGAATTTTTCCCTAAGAGCGTCCATGGCGATTGCGTAATTTGCGTCGGTGATGGGTAATGACTGTATGCTTCGCGCGGCCCGGCCGGTCAGGGCTGTTCGGAGATGATGAAATTTCTGAACCGGTGCTAAATTTTCGTTTCTATCTATCGCTGATGAGAAGGCATCGTAAAACGACTGCCAATCCTCGAGGGCGCCATCAAATGTAGGTATGCGAACCTCCGGTAGTTTAAGCGACGCGGACTCGCGGCCGACGGCTGATTCGCCGTTTGTCGACTGTGACGGCGTACTTCGTCGTGTATTAATTAATTGTTTGGCTACTCGGCATTGCAGCCCTTCGTATTCTTCCGCTAGCTCACTGCCGCGCGCGATCTCTCCCTCGTCTAAAGTTACGATCTGGTGTTGTAATGCACGGATTTCCTTCTCGAAGGTTTCTAGACGTTCTTTAATGTGAAGCAAGACGACCTCGTCCGGACAGCCTGATTGTTCCATGTCTTCCAGTTTTTTTGCGAGGCGTGTAAACTGGGCGCTACAGTAGCCCCGGCGACGACGCAAGTTGGCGAGCTCGTCTCCGGTTGCCATTATTTTTTATGTAATTGATAGTGGAATCGTTTGGACTTACTTCTGTTGGCGATTGTCCACCTTGCGGTAGGAGGATGTGTGGTTGCTTTTCAACAACCGAATTATACCTCTTCAAATGTGCCGACCCTTAACGTTACTGACCTCGCTGGGGTGGTAACGCCTTCCGCCGCTGTTGGACTCACGTGGCACTGTATGAGAGTGGGTGTCACTGGCGTGCACTTTTCACTTGACACAGGATCCGGCTCGAAGGACCATGTAAAATTCGAGCTATCGCGGGGAGACGCGGTCGTTAGAATACGCGTCAACGGGAGTCGTAAATTCCCGTTACGATTAGAATAATCGACACCACGAATAGTTCGATCCCCGTATTTCGGTTAGGATAATCGGGGTGGTTAATGCGGTATAACACTGGGAGTCAGAGTTATAAGAATGTATATTTCCAACAATTAGTCTACACGATTGAAAAGATATAAACAATTAACAACTTTATCGCACGCAGATAGTACAGATGCATACAATATAGAGCCGGGCTCTTACAATTGAACTTAGTCTCTTGGTGGACGTAGCACGAGATGATGCTGTATAGAATAAGCGAATGTTCGGCTAAGTCGCGGATCGACTTGAATTGCCGTTCAGTTCTCAGTTGGATCTTAGGCGTTAGAATTTCGACCCCTTGGTCGCTCTTGCGTTGAGATGGAAGAAGGTTCAGTGTGGGTGTGCCCTTTTGCATGACGAACGCGGATTCGTTGTTCACACTTTTCGTTAAGAAAAGTGAGGGTAACGATCCGCGATGTCGATTGGTTATGCCCTCCGCTGATGCTTGAAGGGATGGGCAGAAAGCCTCCTACCATCGTGGTTGATAGGTGACCTTGTTCATGGAAAAACCTGATTGTTTTATTAGCTAGACATTCGATTCTTCCCGATGGGAGCGTGTTCGCTTTCTCCGTATTTTTTCAGCGCGACTAATAAACCCAAGGACCTCTCTAAAAACCAGATGTGCTTCGAACATATTTTGGCTTAAGAAATTCTTCAGGACAAAGGGATTGACTGAAGACGCCTGTTGATACAATACAGTGACAGCGAAAAAATATATTGGGCCCTTAGGTTTATTGAGGGTCGAAGTGACGTTACGCAGGTCGCTGGCTGTCCGGTCGCGAGGGCTGGCATGCAGATGTTTAGGCGACGTAACAGATACCTTGATTCGAATATGTAAGAATTAATATCCAAAACTGCAATTTCGATGGATTTCTCCGAGTCCAGTCTTGACAGTGTGCAAACGGGCTGATGTGTGCTGTATTTGGCAGCAAATGTGCAGTATTACGTACATCCTGTTGTCGACGTACCTACAATGGATACGGAGATACTTTCACTTGAATAACAAGGCTTGAATATGCAAAACTACAAATACGCTGGATTTGACTCGGTCCGGATTTAACACGGCTTAAACCAGATGAAGCGGTCTGCGTATGGCAGTCAATGTGGAATATAACGCGCATCGTATTGTCGACATATGTGCTATTGAATCGGAGTAACGTTGATTTGAATATTTAAGCCCGAACATACAAAATTGCATTTGGGCTGGATTGTGCAGGGACCAGAGTTGACACAGCGCAAACGAGCTGATGAGCAATGAAACTACAGCAAATGCGTAGTACAAGGGTTATGGAATTGTCGACATATGTGCAAAAGAAGCGGCGAATCTTTGAATGCAATATTTAAGCATTAACAACAAAAACTACAATTACGCTGGATTTTACAGGGTCCAGAGTTGACATAGCACAGACCGGCTGATTGGGCATCATACGTGGAGTATTCTGCGCATCGAATAGGCGACATAGAAACCAAGATACGTTCATTTGAATATGTAATATTTGAATATTTCGCCTGAAAATGCATAATTGCGTATACGCTGAGTTTGGCTGCGCCCACACGTTACATAACTCAAACCAGATAATATACATTGTGTTTGGCAGCAAAAGTGGCGTATATCGCGCATCGAATTGTCGGCATATCTGCAATGCAAACGGCGATACGGTGATTTGAATAATTAATCATGAATATGCAAAGCAGCAATTTCGCTAGGTTTGACAGAGACCGGAGTTGACATGGTACAAACCAGCAGATGTGCGGTGCACATGACATCGGATGTGAAATGTAACGGGCATCGCTTTGTCGCCATATGTGCAATAGAAACGGAGATACATTCATTTGAATATGTTAACCTTAATTTGTAAAACTGCAATTACGCTTGATATGTCGAGGACCAGAGATGATATAATAGCACGAGCCAGCTGATGTGAGCTGTATTTGGCAGGCAATGAGGAGTATATCTCGCATCTAATTGACGACAAATCTGCAATTGCAGCGATGATACATTGTAGTTAATATTCAATAATGGGCCTATTACGATACAGATAGTATTAGCGTGACTGAAACACATTGCCGTCTCAGTAAAACCATTTCATTTCAAGCTTCGCGCTACAGTTCTGAATCCGGACAAGACCGTTTCAAGTTCTCGCAAGAGCAAGCAGTCAAATTAAGGTACTTACACGAGTTAGAGTCTAATACATTTTATTGGTCCAACATCGATGGGGCGATCTCGCATCGAAATTTTCAGAGGACCGCGTAACCTTCCAACGACGACCGCCGTACGAGCAGCGGATAAACTTATTTCGTGCCTTAGGTTGCCCTCACCACGTCCTCTACTTCTTGATTCTTGGTTGGTAGCTTTAGCGGCTGCAGGTCCGAGAAATTGCATCTTGACCCGCTTTCTCGTATGTCGCATGTGACGTCTCACTTTCCGCCGTAGACACTTGTCGGATCTACAAACGTTGAACCCTTTGCGCGAGACAAGCGCGGCGCTCTGCAGGGACGAGGGATCCAATTTTCGAAGTATCAAGTGCGATACCTCCAGTGGTAGTTCGGAAATGATATCTACCTTACTTGGCACGAACAAACCAACGACGCGTAGTAGAGATCTAAAGCATTCCATGTTGCTTCTACTGTTGCGCGAGCACGACTGACGGTCTGGCTAAGAGTGGAGGCTTATATATGTGCTGTTCGTCACGGTGCACTGCGAGTTCCGGTTCCGGGTGAGAGTGCTGGTCAGGCAGAATCGATGGTATGTGCATGTATTTTCAGTTACATCGGGTTCACATTATGATTAGAGTTAGAGGCGCGAAACGGATCTTCATTTGGTTTAGACGTTGTAGTTATGCAATAGAGCAGATATTTACTAGTGTAAATTTGATTGTTATATAATTTGACAAGTAGTCGTGGTAATTAGGTACTCGAGAAGCTAATGACAATGATCCTGGGTTCAATAACAAAGCCGCGGTCAACGGGATAACAGAATTCGTTTTCATCCTGATTCCAAGTTGTACCATACTTCCTTATCTACGGTATAGTTAGGACTGAACAAACTCGTTGTCAAAACATAGAATATCCACCGAGTGTTAAGGCTCTTTGTAACTGGCTAATGTGACCTCACGAGAGAATGATTTTCCGGCACGATGATGCTGCAGAGGAAAACTATGATGGGTGTGTCTAAGGGCACCAGAACATCGGATACGTGGAGAAATGACTTCGCTCGGAAAGAGATTGAAAGTGACGTTACTGTTAATTGGACAATTTCCATGTTGATGTTTAGAGAAAGATGCTAGTAGCCCTTGAGGGAACGTTGCTAGCGGGAAGCGTCGTCCGTGGAAAAATAGATTTCACCTATCATCCCGTAGTTGAAACAAAGACTGTTTGCCTGTTTAGGACTGTTAAGGACTTTAATTAACTAAATCTTAAGGTTTATAATGGGTCCTCAGGCTAGCTAAACATATACTGTTGAGATGCGTTGACATCTGGCAATCATCTTATCCGACGGATAGAGTCTGCGTGTGGCGAGTCACGGGACAGAAACCGTTGGAATGTTTACTGTCACGTGCCGCTACGATTATTTCATTTAAGGACAGCTATAGAATTACTCCATGCCTTTATTAGACAAAACGTTCATCCCTTGACCGCGGCTACGTTCGGTGACTGGTTGTCGCCGAGGCCAAGTGCAGTATCACAAGTTTCGAACAATTACAATCGGACTAGATGACTACGATTGTTTAATTACAGCTATGGTAGAATCTAGATTACAATGTTACGGGATTTTCCCAAAATTCCAAACGGAAGGTTCCCGTGTTCTATCATCTCCGATTTATATTTATGCTTGATCTGTCTGGGACCAGTCTGGATATAGCGCAAACTGGCTGGCAAACGATGTATTTGGCAAGAAATGTGGAGTACCAGGCATATGGTATTGTCGACACATTTCCAACAGTAACGGAGATGCGTGAATTTGAATATTTAATAATGTATATTAAAAACTGCAAGTACCTGGATTTGAATCTATACTGATCTTATATAGCGTAATTCGTATAATCTGCACTGTATTTATCTGTATTTATACAAAGTTGCAATGCTGTTGATTCCTTCATATACATCTGATCAAATTTTGTAATTATTTTGTAAACAGTGTCTTGATCACCAACAAATTCTAATTACTCATTTGTTATACTACAATAGATGTAGTTCATCGCCCATTGATTCTTTTCATCCCAATTATCTTTCGCATCCGTGTACATTTTCTCTCGTGTATCCAATTCATAACATTTTTTACACTTTAAATACATTAATATTCTTTTCTTCCACGCTTTGTAATCACGTACATCGAATACTTGCATTTTAGTTTTATCGTCCATTGGCATCTTGATTCGTCTTTTCATCTTCACCCTTTTTTCAAAAATAGTTCTCCTCACTATACAGATTTCTTTTATCTGCTCCGCCAACAGCCTTTTTATCTCTTCAGAACATATTTCCAATTCTTTCAAAATGAACCTTTTTTACACATTCACGCCCGGTTACACGTGGTCCCATAACCTTAAATCTCGTCAACCACGATTTTTGCTACCATGTTGAGAATTGTGCATCCTGGTGGCCGAAATATTGTACGCTGGCCATTACTATTAACGTAGACACATATTTACTTTATAAACGATTTCTAGAATATTTATCAATGTACACTTGCGCGTGTCTCAGCACTTTTATTCATATCCGACCTTTTGAAGACTGTTAACCGATAGAACTGTTTACATTCGTCTGTTTCTCGCGCACACACATATCTCCACACAGTGATATCCCGTTACAAAGATCTCCACTACGCACTGTACCTAGTCCAGCACAAAAATTATACATATTTCAATATTTATGAAATATGTATTTCCAACAACTTTGTACAACAACACAAGTTAGTAACTCCGCCGTTTAAGATATTGGTGACAAAGAAATGGATTGGTCTTATATGAGTGAATCCGGGTAGATATATTGACTAATCTGAAAACCTAGATTGAGTATGCATAGATAGGTGGTTTTCGAAGAAGTCATGGGTGTCAAGATATAACTCGAATTCCCCTCTTACATACTTACGGAGGAAAGATCGGTATGTAGGTAATTTTTGAACAAGGGAAGCTGATTCGTTGTTCACACTTTTTGTTATGAAAAGGGAGGACAAGGATTCGCGATACCCATTGGGTATGATCAGCGTTAATGAATGAAGATAGGAGGAGTAAGCATCCTACCACCGTGGTTCATGGATGACCTTGTTCATGAGAAAATCCACACATTTTCATCAGATATATTTAATATTATATAATTTTAATATAATATAATTTAATATTATATAATTATATATAGTTTAATATTATATAATTACCGGTTTTCCCATTATATAACTACCAGCTTTTCCGCAGTTTCTAAGAGCGCACAATAAACATAAGGACTTTTCTAAGAAATACACATCAATCAAAAACATTTATGAAATTGGATGTGCAAGATGAAAGGGACCATCTAGAATTACTTAAAAAGTCTAAGTTTATGGTGGGTCCTTAGGTTTGATGAGGGTGTAAGTAACAAATCACGGCACTATGACAATGGTCTCGGTTCCGGCAACGTTTTCGCGGTCAACGGATGCTGAACTCTACACTACGTTAGCGTCTAAGTTGCACTACATGTTAGAGCAAGGAGCAATTACTACGTATAAGAAAGACAGGTCGATTGCTGATGAGATCGCACTAGAGAGTGCCGTCTCTCAACCACGGCGACGCTGTCCTGGAAAACTATGATGGGTGTGCCTAAGGTCACAACATCATCGGATTCGTGGAGAAATGTCTTCGTTCGGAAAGTGAGGGAAATTGGCGTTACTGTTAATTGGTCAATTTCCATGTTGGTGGTTAGGGAAGGGTGCTAGCCGCCCTCAAGAGAGAGTTCGAGAAGAGGAAGCGTCGATCGTGAGAAACATAGATTTCTCCTATTTTCTCGTAGTTGGAACGAGGACTGTTTGTCGGTTTGAAGGACTTTAGTTAAACAAATCTTAAGGTTTATAGCGGGTCCTCGTACTAGCTGCTCATGTATTTACTCAAATAATAGAGTCTGCGTGTGGCGAGCCACGGGACAGAAATCGTTGAAATGCTTACCGTCGTGCCCCGTCCCAAGTATTTCTTTTAAGGAGAGCTATAGAGTTACTTCATGCCTTTGTTAGACAAAACGTTCATCCCTTGACCGCGACTACGTTCGGCGACTGACTGTCTCCTCGAGTCCGAGCTCACTATCATAAATCTCTGTAGCGGCACTCGACAGCAAACTTCCCAACGGTTTCTGTCCCGTGCCTCGCTACACAAGGACTCTACCTTTCGAACAGATGATTGCCAGATGTCTGTCAGATACACTCTCACCGAATATTTACAGCGAGCCTAAGGACCCGCTATAAATCTTAGGATTCATGCAGCTAAGATTCTCTAAAGGGACAAATAGTCTTTGTCTGAATAGTCCCTACACATACCACCCACATACGGGAAATCTGCTTTTTCTCACGTACGACGCTCCTCGCTAGCAACTTTCTCTCAAGGGCAGCTGTCATCCCTTTCCAAGAACCAACTCACAATTTAACAGCGACGTCCCTTTCCCTCACTCTCTGAACTAACACTTTTCTTAACGAATCCGATGATCCCGTATCCTTAGACACACCCAAACACAGTTTTCCTAAGGAGCATCATCGCGACACAAATTCATTCTGTTCTATCGCGAGCCGCGAGGCAAGTTGGAAGACTCCTTCTGGATTGTTTGTCCGCAGTCGTACGTAATAGCGAATCTGAATCTCTCGACGTACGTGCAATCGTCTCGACTCGAACCACCGCGTAAAGTATCGCGCCGAGCTTGAACTTGTAATCTTGAATCGATAATTGTACCGTGCTTTCGGCGCGCTAGTGTATACCACGAACACAAGCAAATAAACAGTTATTGTTAAACAATACCGAGTGATTCTTCTATACCTATCACGCACGTCACCTCATCTCAAATAAGTACAGTCGGATCGAATGACAACAGTTTCATAATACGGCTATGGTGAAGTCTAAGTTACAGTACTAGGGGTCTTCCCAAAGTTCCGAAGGGAAGTTTCAGGTGTTCTTTCATCTCCGACACGGCCATTCTGACTATCACACGTCCTCCTATGTAACTAAAATATTGAGTTTCCTAACATTAGACTCGATACAATTAACATTATTCACAATTTATCTAGATGTTCGAATAAGGCAAGGGTCCAGTGTAGCAACAAATCCTGTTCGGAGATTTGGCAGCAAAAAAAATAAAAGATTATGAAAATTAGTAGCGTTATAGTTAGTATCCAAGGTGATAGTTGCATCCTGCAGGTTATCAGTCGGATCGTAACGGCATGATGGACCATTTTCGATTTCGCACTCCAAAGGATCTCGGTCTTCTAGATCGTGTGAGCACATAGAGTTTCGTTCCACGATCTCACTGGGCCTTATCATATTGTCACCCCGAAAAGCATGCAAGTCGCATCGCATGTTCTCACTGAGCCTTATCATACTGTTACAATGAAAAGCGTGTGTGCCACATCACACGTTCTCCTTGAGCTGTATCACACTGTTACCATGAAAAGCGTGTGAGCCACATCACACGTTCTTTCTGAGCTCTATCACACTGTTACCATGAAAAGCGTGTGAGCCACATCACACGTTCTCTCTGAGCTTTATCACACTGTTACCATGAAATGAAAAGCGTGCGAACTCGCTCTGCCGGGTGTTATTGGCATAGTGCAATTAATCTTCCGAGATCGAAGTACTCATATCGTCATGGCCACTGTTATGGCCTTCACTACAGACATCCAATTCGGCATGGGTGCAACCATCTGGCATTTTCCTCAA
Organism: Bombus affinis; assembly: GCF_024516045.1. Classification (NCBI taxonomy): domain Eukaryota; kingdom Metazoa; phylum Arthropoda; class Insecta; order Hymenoptera; family Apidae; genus Bombus; species Bombus affinis. The sequence continues at coordinate 1,472,268 of NW_026108824.1, forward strand.
CATGTCGTGACTATACTTGAACGATCGCTTACCGTTTAATACCTTTAAGATATACATGCCTCCTTCCAAAACTTCTGCTATTACAAATGGACCTCTAAATTTTGGATCTAATTTGGTTTGATTTCGTTCCGCATTTTGCGTAATACGAAATCACCGAGGTTAAACCTAACCGCTTTAGCTTTAGTTTTGTCAAATCCATCCTCATCATACCTAGCACTAGTTTCCATCCCCTTTATTGCCTGTCGTCTTATATTGGAGATATCGATACTTTTGATGTTATCGGGTAACAACAGATCGTACGGTCTTGTCGTTCTACCTATTAGTAGTTCAAATGAGCTCGAGTTTGTCACGCGGTTGGTGGTGCAATTCAAAGCCAACTGTATTTCCCCAATCGCGTCTTGCCACGGCCGTCCGGTCGTTTCCACTACCGTGAACATAATTTTCAATGCACCCGTAACACGCTCTACCTGTCCATTGGCTCTACTAGCACCGGTCGCTATCAAGTGAACTTTAATTCGTTTGCTTTCGCAGAATTCTCGAAATTCCTTACCCTTAAAACATATTCCCTGATCTGCTATTATCCGGCAGGGCCTCCCGAATAAAAATATAGCGGATTTAAGCGCTTTAATGGTGTTAAGGGAATCTATCTTACGAGTATGATGCAGGTATACGAATTTAGTGAAGACGTCGATCAAAACAATGACGTGCTCCTTTGAATCGCTTTTACCATTCAACTTGCCTGTTATGTCCATGTGGACCGTATGCCAGGGTATGCTGGTCTTAGGTATAGGATGCAGTTCGGCTTGTATCTTACCTAAACTAGCTTTCGAATCTTGACAAGCATGACAGTTCTCAATGAATCGGCGAACGTACTTCGCCATCCCTTCGAATCAGTAATATTCGTATGGTTTCTCGAGCGTTTTCTCCCAACCTTAGTGCATAATTGACTGGTGCACACGGTTAATAACACACTATCTAAAACCACTTGGGACTATACGTAAACAAAGAGTCCTGCCGTTTCTTTGTATCTTACGGGAAATAGTACCGGACCGTAATTCGTATGTATTCGCGATGTCTCCCGCGAGCGCATCGTTTTGCAATTCCTTGACGATTTCCAAGATTTGAGAATCACGACGTTGTTCCGCTAACAGCCAATCTTCCGAAATTTCTGCCAGATTAACTATTTTCTCTTTGATTTTGTCGAATTTAATAGGGTCAACGCCTGTGCGGTTTCGCGAAAAGAAATCTACGTGAGCCGTCCGTTTACTTTCCCGATACATAATGTCATAAATAAAAGTCTGCAAGTAAGTCCATCACCTATGGTCCCTGTCATTTAAATGTACTTTATTACTCAGCGCTTTCTACGAGTTGCAATCCGTGATGACAAGAAATTTCCGTCCATGTAGATAGTGACGGAAATGTTTTACGGCGTTTACGATAGCTAATGTTTCGAGTTCATAGGAGTGATAACTGAATTCCGCGGGGCTGGTTCTTTTATTGTAATACTCTATTACCCTGTTCTTACCTTCGGCTTGATGCGTCAAAATCGCCCCGTAACTCTCCGAGCTAGCATCAGTATGTAGTTCTATCGGGTAATTGGGGTTGAATATCATTAGCACCGGCGCGTCGGTCAGGACGGAAACTACCTGTTGTCTAATTTTCTCGTGTCTATCTGTCCAAGTTATACTTCTGTTATCTGAGATGAGCGCGTACAGGGATGAGCGCGTAGTTTCCTCGTCTGTGAGAATTTAGGGATGAACTGTGTGACGGTCGTTGGCACAGGTAAAGAACTTAAGGTGTGTATTTTACCCGGGTCGGGACGAACTTCTCCGTTATGAATTACATATCTCAAATAGAGCACCGATGTCCTTAAGAGAACGTTTCGCAAAGTTAAAAGAGAATCCGGCTTTTACGAGGGTATCTAATACAGTGTTTCAATCTTTCTAAAGCTTGATCTATCGAGTCGGCAATAATTAGGACGTTATCGAAATAAATAACAACGTACGAATGAGCGAGGTCGCCTGGGGCGTTGCGAATGGCCCTCCGAAAGACGGACGGTGCAATTTTTCAGTCCAAACGGCATCGTTATCTATTCATATTGTCTGCCGGGGGTAACGAACGCTGTATACTCCGCTGAATTAGGATAAATAGGAATTTGGTGAAACCCGCTGACCATGTCCAGGCTAATAAAGTATCTCGCCTCTTGCAATCTCGCGACTTGATCCGCAATAAGGAGTAAAGGGTACCGATCCGCGACCATATTTTGACTTAGATCTCGGGAACCTGCTCATAATCTATCTGAGCCGTTTTTCTTCTTCACGAGTTACGTAGGGCTCGCAAATGGCGAATTACTAGGCCTTATGATCTTTGCATTAATTAAAACGCTTGTTTTCTCACGTACCGCTCTTCGCTTCTCCTCGCTAAGTCTATAAGAACTTCCTCGTACGGTGGTGTTAGGATCAATTAATCGTATTTCTAACCGGCCTGTATTTGCGCGAATACGTAGGAAACCCGTAACGAATGAATCTTTGAATTTGACGAGAAGAGAAATTGATCGACTTTTATTATTACCATGTCATCAGTGTCAACTTCATTAACGACGATCTCGTTTGAAGTGGTTTCATTACAGACATTAATTATTTTTGTTTTACACATAGCGAGGCTATTTTGTGTAATGTTACGTCAAAACCCAGACTTAGAGTTCCGCAACTAATCGCGATATCATATTTTAAATAACTATCAGGAAGGACATGAGAAATTATCTTCGATGTAAAAATCATTAATACACACGATGAACAAATAGGTGGCATTTGTTTAATACAGGTATTCCCTACTCCTCGCATTACTAATATGTCAGTCATTCCTTTGTCAGAAAATCTCGAGGCCGTGGACTCTTTAATTAGTGAACGCTCTGCTCCCGAATCGGAGTAAAATGGAAACGATTTACCCAGATGACATGATCTATCCGTTGATGCCTCCAGTACGCACGAGTCGACTCGCCACTCGTTATTGAAATTATAGTTTCCCTCCATAATCAGGTTGGCAGCTGCGCCCCATGCAGCGGAGTCGGAGCACGCGATTTTAAGGGTTAAAACGTGGTAGCGAAAAATTGTTAGGTTTCACACTCGATTTTTGCACTAGCGACTGAATTACTTGCGCACGATGGTCTTAAGTGCTAGCACTGTTATAGTCGGCACTGATCCCACTTCAGATGTCGGGTTGGCGTTAAGATTAGAGTTAGGGTTAAGGACGTGAAACGAATCCCTATTGGCGCTAGACGTAATGATTATGCAATGGAGGTGATATTTACAAATGCAAATATGACTATGATGGAATTGGACAAGTAATCGCGATAATTAGATACTCGAGAAGCTAATGACAATGATCCTAGGCGCAATAACGAATCAGCGGTCAACGGGATGACGAACTCTACTTTTCTTTAGCGTCTAAGTTGTACTCAATGTTAATGCATGGGGCAATCACTACGTATCAGAGGGTTACTTGAATCGTCGTCGTGATCGTACGGGGAGTGGTTCTCCATCACGGTAACGCTGTCGAGGAAAACTATGATGGGTGTGCCTAAGGGCACGAAATCATCGGATTCGTGGAGATAATTCTTCGTTCGGAAAGTGAGGGAAATTGGCGTTACTGTTAATTGGTCAATTTCCATGTTGGTGGTTAGGGAAGGTTGCTAGCCGCCCTTAAGAGCTTCGAGAAGAGGTAGCGTCGTTCGTGAGAAAAATAGATTTCTCCTATTTTCTCGTAGTTGGAACGAGGACTGTTTGTCGGTTTCAAGGACTTTAGTTAAACAAATCTTAAGATTCATAGCCGGTCCTCGGGCTAGCTGAACATGTACTGTGTAGACGTGTCGACATCAGGTAATCATCTTACTCAAAGAATAGAGTCTGCGTGTGGCGAGCCACGGGACTGAAATCGTTGAAATGCTTACCGTCGTGCCCCGTCCCAAGTATTTCTTTTAAGGAGAGCTATAGCGTTACTTCATGCCTTTGTTAGACAAAACGTTTATCCCTTGACCGCGACTACGTTCGGCGACCGGTTGTCGCCTCCAGCCCGAGCTCACTATCATAAATCTCAAATAAGTACAGTCGGATCGAATGACAACAGTTTCATAATACGGCTATGGTGAAATCTAAATTACAGTACTAGGAGTCTTCCCAAAATTCCGAAGGGAAGGTTCCGGTGTTCTTTCATCACCGACATATGCATGCTTGATCTGCCTGGGACCAGTGTGGATATAGCGCAAACTGGCTGGTAAGCGATGTAGTTGGCAAGAAATGTGGAGTACCAGGCACATCGAATTGTCGACATATCAGCAATAGCAACAGAGAAACGTTGAGTTGAATACTTGAGTCTGAATGTGCGAAACTACAATTTCACTGCATATAACAGGAACCAGAGTCGACGTAGAGCAAAGCGCATAAGTACTGCATTTGGCTGTAATTGTGGAGTATAGCGCGCATCGCATTTGCGACATTCGTATACAATAGCAGCGCTGATACGTTGGTTTGAACATTTAGGAATGAATATGCAAAACAGCAATTACGCTGAATCTGTCAGTAACCAGAGAAGACGTAAGACAGAAGAGAAGATAGAATTGGAAGATGTGCTCTGTGCTCACCAGCAAATCAGGAGCATAACGCTCACCGAATTGTCGTCATATCTGCCACAGAAACGGAGATACGTTGCTCTCGATATTCAAGCATGAATATGCTAAATTGCAATTATGGTGTATTTGACAGGGACAAGAGCGTACATAACTCTAACCTACTGATGTGCGCTGTATATGACATCAGATGATAAATATAACGCGCACCGAATTGTCTGTAAGTGTGCCATAGAACCAGAGATTCGTTGGTTCGAATATTTAATACTGATTATGCAAAACTGATAATACGCAGGGTTCGGCTGTGTCCCGATTTTACATGCATCAAACGGAATAACGTGCACTGTGTTTGGCAGCAAATTTGGAGTATAACGAGCCTCTAATTGTAGCCATATGTGCCATAGAATCGGAGATACGTCGGTTTGAATACTTCATCCTGAATAAACGAAACTGCAACTACGCTGGATCTGGCTGGGTCCAGATTTTACATAGCGTAAACCGGATGACGTGCACTGTACTTGGCATCAGATGTGGAATATAATGCGCATCGTATGGCCAATGCTTCTGCAAAACAAGCGGAGATATCTTGATTCGAATGTGTAAGCATTAATATGCAAAACTGCAATCACGCAGGATTTCTCCGAGTCCAGTCTTGACAGTGTGCAAACGGGCTGATGTGTGCTGTATTTGGCTGCAAATGTGCAGTATTACGTGCATCCTATTGTCGACATACCTACAATGGATACGGAGATACTTTCACTTGAATAACTAGGCTTTGAATATGCAAAACTACAAATACGCTGGATTTGACTCGATTTAACACGGCTTAAACCAGATGAAGCGCTCGGCGTATGGCAGTCAATGTGGAATATAACGCGCATCGTATTGTCGACATATGTGCTATTGGATCGGAGTCACGTTGATTTGAATATTTAAGCGTGAGCATACAAAATTGCATTTGGGCTGGATTTTGCAAGGACCAGAGTTGACACAGCACAATCTAGCTGATGGGCAATGTAGCTACAGCAAATGCGGAGTACAAGGCGTATGGAATTGTCGACATATGTGCAAAAGAAGCGGCGAATCTTTGAATGCAATATTAAGCATTAACAAAAAAAACTACAATTACGCTGGATTTTACAGGGTCCAGAGTTGACATAGCCCAGACCGGCTGATCTGGCATCATATGTGGAGTATTCTGCGCATCGAATAGGCGACATAGAAACCAAGCTACGTTCATTTGAATATGTAGTATTTGAACATTTCGCCTGAAAATGCATAATTGTAAATACGCTAAGTTTGGCTGCGCCCACACGTTACATAACTCAAACCAGATAATGTCCTTTGTATTTGGCTGCAAAAGTGGCGTATATCGCGCATCGAATTGTCGGCATATCTGCAATGCAAACGGCGATACGGTGATTTGAATAATTAATCATGAATATGCAAAGCAGCAATTTCGCTCGGTTTGACAGAGACCGGAGTTGACATGGTACAAACCAGTAGATGTGCGGTGCACATGACATCGGATGTGAAATGTAACGGGCATCGCTTTGTCGCCATATGTGCAATGGAAACGGAGATACATTCATTTGAATATGTTAACCTTAATTTGTAAAACTGCAATTACGCTTGATATGTCGAGGACCAGAGATGATATAATAGCACGAGCCAGCTGATGTGAGCTGTATTTGGCAGGCAATGAGGAGTATATCTCGCATCTAATTGACGGCAAATCTCCAATCGCAGCGGTGATACGTTTTATTTAATATTCAATAATGGGCCTGTTACGATACCGATAGTAATAGCGTGACTGAAACACATTGTCATCTCAGTAAAACCATTTTATTTCAAGCTTCACGCTACAGTCCCGAATCCGGACAAGACCGTTTCACGTTCTCGCAAGAGCAGGAAGTCAAATTATGGTACTTACACGAGTTAGAGTCTAATACATTTTATTGGTCCAACATCGATGGGGCGATCTCGCATGGAAATTTTCGGAGGACCGCGTAACCTTCCAACGACGACCGCCGTACGAGCAGCGGATAAACTTATTTCGTGCTTTAGGTTGCCCTCACCACGTCCTCTACTTCTTGATTCTTGGTTGGTAGCTTTAGCGGCTGCAGGTCCGAGAAATTGCATCTTGACCCGCTTCCTCGTATGTCGCATGTGACGTCTCACTTTCCGGCGTAGACACTTGTCGAATCTACATACGTTGAACCATTTGCGCGAGACAAGCGCGGCGCTCTGCAGGGACGAGGGATCCAATTTTCGAAGTATCAAGTGCGAAACCTCCAGTGGTAGTTCGGAAATGATATCTACCTTACTTGGCACGAACAAACCAACGACGCGTAGTAGAGATCTAAAAAACTCCATGTTGCTTCTACTGTTGCGCGAGCACGACTGACGGTCTGGCTAAGAGTGGAGGCTTATATATGTGCTGTTCGTCACGGTGCACTGCGAGTTCCGGTTCCGGGTGAGAGTGCTGGTCAGGCAGAATCGATGGTATGTGCATGTATTTTCACTTACATCGGGTTCACATTATGATTAGAGTTAGAGGCGCGAAACGAATCTTCATTTGGTTTAGACGTTGTAGTTATGCAATAGAGCAGATATTTACTAGTGTAAATTTGATTGTTATATAATTTGACAAGTAGTCGTGGTAATTAGGTACTCGAGAAGCTAATGACAATGATCCTGGGTTCAATAACAAAGCCGCGGTCAACGGGACAACAGAATTCGTTTTCATCCTGATTCCAAGTTGTACCCTACTTCCTTATCTACGATATAGGTAGGACTGGATATAGGTAGATGGATATACGATATATACTGGATATACGATATAGGTAGGACTGAAGAAACTCTTTGTCAAAACATAGAATATCCACCGAGTGTTAAGGCTCTTTGTAACTGGATAATGTGACCTCACGAGAGAATGATTTTCCGGCACGATGATGCTGCAGAGGAAAACTATGATGGGTGTGTCTAAGGGCACCAGAACATCGGATTCGTGGAGAAATGACTTCGCTCGGAAAGAGATTGTAAGTGACGTTACTGTTAATTGGACAATTTCCATGTTGATGGTTAGAGAAGGATGCTAGTAGCCCTTGAGGGAACGTTGCTAGCGGGAAGCGTCGTCCGTGGAAAAATAGATTTCACCTATCATCCCGTAGTTGGAACAAAGACTGTTTGCCTGTTTAGGACTGTTAAGGACTTTAGTTAACTAAATCTTAAGGTTTATAATGGGTCCTCAGGCTAGCTAAACATATACTGTTGAGATGCGTTGACATCTGGCAATCATCTTATCCGACGGATAGAGTCTGCGTGTGGCGAGACACGGGACAGAAACCGTTGGAATGTTTACTGTCACGTGCCGCTACGATTACTTCATTTCAGGACAGCTATAGAATTACTCCATGCCTTTATTAGACAAAACGTTCATCCCTTGACCGCGGCTACGTTCGGTGACTGGTTGTCGCCTCGAGGCCATGTTCGGTATCACAAGTTTCGAACAATTACAATCGGACTGGATGACTACAATTGTTTAATTACCGCTACCGTAGAATCTAGATTACAATGTTTCGGGATTTTCTCAAAATTCCAAACGGAATGTTGCGGTGTTCTTTCATCTGCGACTTATATTTATGTCGCTGGTAGTTCTTACGCATTAGCTTATCGACGGCCTGGCTGGGAACGATCAGGGAAGCGAACTTTTCTGCCCGCGCGCCTGGAGTGATGAATTCCAGAGTCGTCTTCGTTTTGCTCATCTCAAACATCAGGTGGTATTATTACTTCGCGATTTTCGCTGTAATGGTGTTCAATGTTACCGTGCAATAAAAATTCACGCATTTCGGACGGTCTAAGGGTACGATTACGTTCTTGTTGCTAACTTCAATCGCAATGGTCCCTTTTGCTCTCGATATAAATTGATGCGGTCCGCCGTAGGGTGGTTGTAAGGGGTATCCGATGGCATCGTGACGTAGAAATACGTAAGACGATGTTTCGAGTGGAACACGGAGGTTTCTTTTTCGCCGTGTCGCGTAATCGGATGAGGCCTGATCTTTTCTATTCGTAGTTTTAGACGGCTTCCGTATTTCGACTTGGCCTGTTGCTTCGTTGGTACACAGAATTCTGCCGGCAATCGTATGCCGGTGCCATAAACCATTTCGGCTGTCGTCGTTTTCACGTCCGTAATAACTGTTCGTATGCCAAATAAAACTGTTGGAAAGATTTCTACACAGTTGCTCGTATCGTGGCATTTGATTGCTGCTTTTAGTTGACGGTGCAGGCGCTCTACCATCCCGTTGGTCGCGGGGTGATAGGCTGTCGTTCGTAAATGCCTAATGCCCAGGAAGAGGCATAATTCGTTAAATATGTTTGATTGGAACTGGCGTCCTTGATCGGTCCTTATCCTTAAAGGTACGTCGAAACGGAATATCCACGTGGAAAGGATGGCTGAAACAACGGTTGCCGCCTCCATGTCGGCGATGGGAACGGCTTCGGTCTAACGCGAAAAACGATCGATTTTCGCCAGGCAATGTAGGTATCATAGCGTACCGTGTCTGGGGGGGTTTGTCATAAGGTCATCGACGTCCTGTAGCTGTTGATCGCTGAGGCATTTGCCCAGCGTCACGTTCCTAATTATGCTCTAGCAGTTTATATTTCTCTAGGCAAGTTGTTTGAATGAACTGTAATTTATACCTGTTAAATCAGTGTATACTTAATTGAACCAGCCCGATGATCCTAACAGAAATAAGGTTATCGATCTGTTCGTGGCTGTTAGGAACATGATACATTTACACTGTACATGTGAATGTGCGTGTAAGCGTCAGAGGACGTCGAGGCCTTAGTTGGGACAAAAGACAAGAGTCAGTCGTTTCAAGTATCTGGAAGAGTTGGTTGGCAACAAGCGTGCGTGCGAGTAGGATTTCGAGGTCTTTAGAGTATAAGATATATGTATAACTGTTGTGTGCTAAATAAAGGGCATTATTTGTATTTCCGAACCCCTTCTATGTCCTTACAGTGGCGTCGATTATCTGATGGTAACGGTTACGACTCTCGTTTACGCGAAACATAGTTGATTTTGTTTAAATGCTAGATATAGTTTCACGTGAGTAGGGGCAGAAGGAAAGAAGGGTATACACGAATCATTTATAAACCACTTAAGAAGTATGGGCGAAAATGATTTGAAAGAGTATTTCTTTACTCAACTTGCCTTATTTTCATATTGCTATTATAACATAAATGTCATGGTAGAAACCCGGATGATAAATAAATGGCTTATTTCGTTAAACAAATTATTGCCTTTCTGAATTAAATTAGATACTTTCAATAATCCTCAACTACGAAATTTATGTTGACTCTTCTATAAATGGTGCATGCCTGTCAGTGAGATATTATAAGAACGAAGAGTTTACCATTAAAACTTTAAGATTTCGACAAAAATTTTAAAGCGTAGGCGTCACTGTGTAGGTACGTAGGTAGGTAAATTGAGGTCAACCGGATGTAGAGTTAGTGCCGCATTGACTACGCTGGTCTTTACCTTTCTCTCATTGCGTTCGTCAGATAATAAATATAATTTACATGTTATTATAAACTGTATTATAAATTATTATAAATTTTTGTACATAATATATATTGTTGAGGTAAATAAATTCAAAATTGAGGGAACAACGAATTCAAGTATTATCCTGTGCTTTCGGGTTACTATTGGTGGCGGGGCAGTAGCCGCTTGGGGTACGTGGGCGTTGCCTCTGGGCCGCTTCGGTCAATCTCACTCCGCGAGTAGTTGGGAGCGGCTATGTCGAAGTCAGTTATGAAAGTGCGCAGTGGTTTCTCAGTCTGATTCGTGTATTTTCCATGTATGTCATATCAGATTTCTTGGATATTATTTCGTCACAGTGTAAAATGTGTCTTTTTTATACTTGCGAACTGGTTAATTCTATCGTTGTTACTGAATATTATAATATTCTGGTACATTAGTGTATTTGTAATGGTATAGAATGGATTCGGAAATACAAATAATTCCCTTTATTTAGCACACAACATTTATACATATATCCTATACTCTAAAGACCTCGAAATGCTACTAGCACGCACGCTTTTTGTCAACCGGCTCCTCCAGATACTTCTAACGCCTGACTCTTGTCTTTTGTCCCAACTAAGGCCTGGACGTCCTCTGACGCTTACACGCACATTTACATGTACAGTTTAAATGTATCATGTTCTTAACACGCCTCCTTACATTTATACTGTACACTTAATCGTATTTACATGCTTTGACGAATTACGTAACAGAAACTTTAACACTTATTGCTTTATCTACATTCCTCTTAGTTTACATTCATCCATGACCTAAACCTATCGAATTTCTCTCTACGCTGTGCCTTCGTAAAAATATCCGCAGTATTTTCGCCTGTAATTACTTTAAATATGTTTATCTTATTCTCCTTTAAGCACTCGTGAACGTAGTGCTAATGAACTTCAATGTGTTTAGAATTTTTTGTAAAATTTCCGTGCTTTGCTATACTTATCACTCCAGAGTTATCCTCATAAATTTTTACAGGGTTATCGTCTAGATTTACATTGAAGATTTTCATAATTTCCCTAATGGACATTAATTCACTCACCGCTTCCGATAGAGCTACATACTCTGCATACGTCTAGTCTTTTGTCACACACCTTTGTTTTTTAGACTTCCAACCAATTACATTTCCATACAATCTAATTACATATTCAGAAGTCGATTTCCTTTCTAAATGATCTCCTGCCTAATCAGCGTCCACATAACAATCCATCGTTTCACATTTTTCGTTCCTTTTATAATCTAATCTTAAATCTCTATTCCGGTACAAATATTTCAATATTTGCATAGCATATTTAAAGTGTGTCTCATTACAACAATCTTGAAATCTACTCAAATAATTCACACTATAATTTATATCGGGTCTGGTATTTTCACTAATATACAACAATGCGCCAATTAAATTTTTGTATCCAATATCCTCTCTATTTATCTCAGCTTTTTCAATTCTTAAGTTGGTCTCCATAGGTGTACAGTACAATTTGCTATTTTGTAACTTACATTTGTTTGCTAATGATTCAATGTATTTCTTTTGGCTTAATCTTATTTCATTTTTGAAATAATCATAGTCTATATTTATTCCAAGATATTCTTTGACTTCATCTAAATCTTTCATTTCAAATCTATTAGTTAATAAGTTCTTTACCCTTTGTATCTTCCTTTTATTTTTACTACAAATTAGCAAATCGTCTACATACATTAGCAAATAAACAACATTTTCTCCCTCTCCATGTGTATATAGGCACAACTCTATGTTATTCTTCTTAAAACCTAATCTCGTCACATACTTATCAAGACACTCATACCACTCCCTTCGACTTTCTTTTAACCCATAAAGCGCTTTCGATAGTTTACAAACTCTATTCGTTCCGTCCGCATATCCCTTTGATTGATTTACATATACCTCCGAGGTTACTTCACCATTTAAAAAAGCAGTTTCTACATTCATTTGCTCGATAATTAATCCATTTCGACAACAATATGTTAGCAATATCTTAAAGGTCTGATTACTCGCTACTGGGGAGTATATGTCATCAGCTATGTTTCTTTGTTGGAATCCTCTTACCACTAATCTAGTCTTATACCTGTCATCTGATTTTCTCGTGTAAACCCATTTTACATCTAATACGTCTTTGCCTTTTACCCTTTCCAACAATTTCCCAGTTTTATTCTTATAAAGTCATTCCATTTCCTTATCCATAGCTTGTTTCCAATCTTCACTATCTTCGCAACAAATCGCCTCCTCAAATGTACAAAGGATATCTACTCTACAATAATTTGCATGGATTTCACTAATGTTTTCTTTTTCTGGATATCTTACTGGAGTTCTCTTATTACGTGTAGATCTTCTAGGGATGTTTATGCTTTCAAGACTGTTATCATTTTCATCTTCCCTATTTTCTAACTCTTCCTTATTCATGTTTACCAATAAATCATTATCCTCAATGTCATCGTTATCTTTATCGAATGAATTCTCCACAAAACCGATACATTTTGTGTCTGTTTCTATGACCTCTACATGTCTCGCTATTGTTGTTTTCCCACCTAATAAAACTCTGTAACCTACTTCACTATATCCAAACAAAATTCCCATATCTGCCTTCTTATCCCATTTTGAAACTCTCTTTTGTTCTTACAAAAACTTTACTTCCATATAGATGTAGATTTTCAACACTCCCGAAGAATATTTCCAAAGGTGTCTTTCTCTCTATTGTATTTGCCAGTATTCGATTTTTCAAGTATACCGCTGTCCAATCAATTTCCAGCCAGTACATTTTATGTACTTTCGCTTCCGCTAACAAGCAACGCGCCATGTCCATCACTGTTCTATTATACCTTTCCGTTGTCCCGTTTAATTCATGTACGTAGGTTGGGCAATTATTTATTCTGATACCTTTATCCCTAGCAAATTTATAAATTCGATTATTCAAGTACTCTTTTCCATTATCACATCTGAATATTATAAACCTCTTGCCAGTTAAATTCTCGGCTTCATTTACAAACTGTACGAAACAATCAAAGCCCTCATCTTTTGATTTTATACAATAACTTCTAGCTATTTTGCTATAATTATCGATAAATGAGATGAAATGTTTCTCTTCATTGAATTCGGTAGTCTTAAAACCGCACACGTCCGAGTGAATAATTTCCATTATCTCCATAGCCTTGGTTCGATTATTTTTGAATGGTAAATTTTGCATTTTCCTTTCCATACACACCCTACATTTCAAAAATTCCTTTTTAAATTCATTCGTTATACCAGTAACTAGCTGCTCTTTACCCAAAATATTTAAATATTTAAAATTTACGTGTCCTAGCATCCTATGCCATCTTTTCCTTTTACTCATATCACTACGTTCGGCGCTGTTTGCTAAGTGCTCCTTCCCTTTCAATATACTTTTCATTCTATATGTTCCCTTTTCTTTAACCGCTACCGCTGTAAGCTTATTGTCCTCATCTATTACTTTTGCAATATTTCCTATTGAAATGACCTTGTTCCTATTATCTGTTAACTTGCCTAAACTAATCAAGTTTGCGGACATTTCTTTCGCGCAAAAAACATTATCCACATTTATTTCATTTTGCATTCCAAATGCTTCAAAATAACTTATAACATTCCCTAATTTTGTTGCCTTTCGATCTATTATCGCCTAAATATATATTTACCGGTTCTTTAAGGTCAATACATTTATCGAAATAATTTACGCTGTTTATTATGTGATCTGTGCAACCGCTATCTAATAGCCACATTACTTCATTATTACTTATCTCGTTCGCCTCGCCGCTGTGTGCTGCGTGCGCCGTTGCTATCCATGTGCTTTATCTTGAGATACCATGCTCGCTCGTGCCGGTTGTTGACTGACGATGGAAATTTCCATGTCCCCTGCTCGTATTTCCTTTGTTTCCTCCTCCTCTGCTGCGACAACGTGTTGACCCAAGCCAAAAACTGATACTGTTTCCCACTTCGACGCCATTTTGACACTCTCTCGCAAAATGTAATACTCTTCCACATCTGAAGCATCCTTCCTTTTTTGCAGAATAGGCGTTGGTTTGCATTTCTCCTCGATTGGACTTATTTTTCTTCTCCGCTATTTCAATTTTATTTTTTACATACACTGCCGTTTGATTTTCGGCTTTCAGTGCATCTACTATATCCGCTATGTAGCTGTATTCTTCGGGTAACGTAATCAGCATGTAAGTTAGTTTTTCCCTCTCACTCACTTGTGCGCCAGCACGTTTTAATTCGTTTATTAATTTTTCGAAACCGCTAAATAACGATGCTGAATCACTGTAGTTCTCAAGTTTTATCTTTTCCAATCTCCTTCTGCATACGACCTGTAGTGCCGTCGACTCTTTCAAGTTTCATTTCATCAAACTTTTTTACTATCTCATACGCCGTTTTTTCTTCTCTAATATATTCCAATTGTCTGTTTGTGATGGCACTATAAATTATATTTATTGTCTTCGGATCCTTTTTGTCCCAGTCTTCACTGTCTGTTTCTGTCTTCACCCTAGTTGTGACAACGTTGACAACGTGTGACAATTGTGAGAAACGTTGTTATTCTTTGCTTCCACATACCGTAAATATTCATCGAAAATAGGTATCATGATTTCCAATCTCTCCATATTAAATGATTCCTTATCAGTTACTCAAGCGTTCCTACGTGCTCGATGTGTATTTTTCCTCTTTGTAACCTTTGAACGTTTCTTTCTTTACTGAACACTCACTCGATCTAACCCGCAATATTGAAAACCATGCACTAAAATAACTGGCAAAACTATGAACCACGCTCTGCTACCATGTAAAGATATAGAATGGACTCGGAAATACAAATAATTCCCTTTATTTAGCACACAACAGTTATACATATATCTTATACTCTAAAGACCTCGAAATCCTACCCGCACGCACGCTTGTTGTCAACAGACTCTTCCAGATACTTCTAACCACTGACTCTTGTCTTTTGTCCCAACTAAGGCCTGGACATCCTCTGACGCTTATACACACATTCACATGTACAGTGTAAATGTATCATATTCCTAGCAGAATTGTTATGCGACTGATGCATCAACATACCATGCAAGAAGAATTGCAAACTAGGACAAAAAGGAAGAGCTTTGAAAGAGATACTTATAGTCATAGTAAACGACAAAAAATTCGTAGATGTTCAAGTGAATCTGACGAGGAGGATATTGATGAAAAGGTAGTTGACAATAGAAGAATACAAGTAATAACACAAGAGTCAAACAATCTCCTCGATAACGGCAAAAGTATGATGCGAATGATGGGATATAAGGCGGTTACGGCCTCGGAAATAATGAACAAGGTCGTTTAGAGTCAGTTCAAGCACCTAGACAGCATGGTCGCAGAGTCTTTGGACATCATGTTCCTGGACATGAAGATTCAGGTCTTAAATGGAATCCTGCAGAGGAAGTTATAAAGTTTGTAAAAGATATGAAATGGTGATATGAAAAGTTGACCACAGATGATGAAATTGATTTCTGTTGTGAAGATATAGTGAAAACTGTTATCAATGCGAAAACGGTATTCGCCCATTTGGATGACGTTGATGTGCGTCGAGCAAGGACACGTTGTAATCCTCATGAAACAATTCGTGGTGCATTTTTTTTAAATCGTGCTACTGTTAAAACTGCAAATACAGATAGAGCATGTAACTTTATGTTTACTAACCCAAAAGGTTTGAGGGAGAATGGGCTGCTATACTTTGCAGATGTATGTGCTGGACCAGGAGGTTTTAGGGAACATGTTCTATGGCGAAAGAAATGACGTGCTAAAGGATTTGCTCTTACTTTAGAAAATGAACATGATTTCAAATTAGAAGATTTTTATGCGGGTCCTTGTGAAACATTTCATCCATACCACGGACCAAAGGAAAGTGGTGATGTCTTTGACCCAGAAAATGAAGAGGCATTTACAAATCATATAATGCAGCATACCCATGGCAAAGGAGTACATTTTGTGATGTCTGATTGAGGATTCTCAGTAGAACGACAAGAAAATGTACAAGAAATTCTTTCAAATCAACTGTATCTTTGTCGATGTTTAATAGCATTGATGGTTGAAAGAGAGGGTGGTGATTTTGTGACAATATTATTCAACCTTTTTACACCCTTTAGTGCTGGTTTAGTTTATTTAATGTATCGCTGCTTTGAAGAAGTTTGTATTTTTAAACCAAACTCTTCTAGACCAGGAAATTCAGAAGGTTACATAATATGTAAGAAGAAACGATCTGGGGTACAAGATGTTGTTGAATATCTGAAGCATGTTAATCGTCTGCTTTTAAAAGGTGGTGTAAATGACGACGTTTTACAACTAGTATCATATAATGAATTAAAAAGAGAGAAACAATTTGTTCAATATCTACGTGCTTCTAACAAAGATTTGGCCGGAAAGCAAATACTCGACCTGTGTAAAATTGCAGCATTTTATGCGGATAATACTCTTGTTGAGACAAAACAAGCTGATATGCGCAAACAATATCTAGAGTATTGGAATTACCACCAAATACACTTGTAAACGCAGAGGTTGTATATGAAATAACTAAGGAGTTTATATATCAGCAAAAAGTACTTGCATTGCATATTATAGATGCATTCTACTTAGGAGAAGTGGACATTAGCAAAAAATATTTGAGGAGCAGGTAAGCAACTGAATCTTATTGAGTTCAATAATAAACTTTTAGATTTCCAGTAATGAAATGTTTTTTCAAGGAGTACGTTCATGTAATACTAATGTATGACTGTTGTTTAAAGGAACGAGGAAGCGACGTTGTTCTGTGAAGCTTTGTGGAAACCAGCAGGAAATAACTATACTCGAATACGTGCCAAAGATCTACTTCCTGTTGGTACATATATCTGTGAAAAGTTGCGAGTAACACAGCGTAAAATGAAAAATAATTCCGATGCCATAGTATACGAACTTCCAGAAAAGACATTAGATGTTAATGGTTATAATAAGGGCAAATTATATTTCATACAACAGAGTGTAATATTTTTAAGAAGCACCGGAAATCCTTGGAATCGGTATGTCAGTAAAACACATTCCATAAAGTATGTCTTTAATTGAAAAACAAACGAGAAGCTATTCGACCTTCATAGACCAAGTTCAGCAGAAGCAAGTTTCGTTAAATCTTTTAAAGGTCGCCTTATTTGTCATTGGCCTAATGATTCATCACTTACTATAAACAGATTTGCAAAATTTATTAAAGATAAGTGTCCGGCATACAATACGTGCTTAGAATATTAAAACTACAGGCTGTACATATATTCGTACACGACTTGATCCGCATAGATGTCAAACAGATTAATTCCGTTAATTTGACTGTTATTTCAAATATGAAATACTTGTGATATATTTCAGTATTTAGCATTATATTTGTATAGAAATAGAAGTGTAGCGGTACATGTGTCATAGGACAAAGCAAATAACGTCGTTGTCGCCTCGAAGTACCTAGACCGCTGAGCTGCAATTAATGTAAAAACAATGTCACCGCAACCAGCAATTGTCGTCAGGTAGGCAAATACGAATTCTTTTAACCCCCCCTCCCCCGGCGACTAGTATAGGTAGCCTTAACTCAAATACATCTGACGCTTACAACAACAAAGACTCCGTTATTAGTCCACATGACCTTCGTCCTCTTCACACACGACAACTACAGAGGTAATACCGGAAAATATAATTAATAAGATGGTCTTCTGAGTGGTTTAATTGCAATACTATTTGGGATGAAATATACTTTTTCAAATCATATGCGGCATTTCGTATAATAACTGAATGGTTATAGGAAAGAATGATGACGTTAAACTGTACGATACGATTGCATAGCATATTTTATAATTGTATAACAAATATTTCCCGCAGTGAGGGCTCGCTTATGTGAGCCTATGAGGGCTGGCAAACCCACTTTCCCGAAGCCAGGGGGACCGTCGGGACAAGGGTCCCGCTTACGTGAGTCCCTGTGTACTCCGCAGGGAAGGTCGTCGGAGGTGTAAGGCGTTTAATTACTATTACATCCTCTCTACGTGGCCTTGGGCAGTAGCGCACCCACGATCCTGATGCCAAGGATGGGACCGCCGGGATAAGTTCGCGGGTACAAAAGTACCTTGAGGCCCCCGCTTACGTGAGTCCCATCTGGAACTGCCGAGATCGGTTAGCAGGTCGCTGGCCGGCTGTCACGTGGTCGTACATCCATACGATAGTCCCACCAACGACTAAGGTCGGTACCACGGGCGATCGAGTTACAGCCCGGAGGGAGAAGCGACCCCTCTGATCGGCCAATTAATGGGTATGGACTCGTGGTGGCAGTGGTTGATGGACAAGATGCTGGCAAGAGGGCCGATTTAAGGTGGAGACTCCACCGAATGGACTTCGGCGGATGAGCAGCGTCCCACCTGCTCCGAAACCGTACTGGTGAGACGGGATGGCTTAGAATGTGCCCCGTTCGACCTGATACGAGCGACAGCTCCTGCAGGCTAAGCTGATCCAGGGAGCAAGGTATTGGGTGCCTTGTGCGATGGTTGGGCGTAATCTCAACTCCTATGGTCCTAGGGGGCCCGGCTACTGTGTGGAATTATAATCGAGGAAAGCACCCGTTACCAAAAGACAATGCTATTTGTATAACAAATATTTAGTCGACACAATTTGTCTTTATTTGGAATGATTAGATACCTGCTTGTGGCAGCTGCTCCCATAATAGAATAAGTTGCAGTACCTTAGTCTACAATCCATTACTTCCCAACATCAATATTTGACTCAGGTCTTTTATAATGAAATATGTAGAGGACAGGGTATATGGGACTTTTGACCGTCAGACTTATTTGAGGTTATCGATTGTCGTCGTAATCGCCGAATTTACTTAAAATAATAAGGTAAGGTACAGCCTATGGGCCCTGAGTCGTAGATACAATGTGTAAAAATATTCCATAAATGTTCGTCACGAAATTCAGCAGATCGCTCGTTGATACTCGTAGGTATTCGAAGATACTTTACTCTTTGGGTTGCCTCGGTTTACTTATACTGGTCGGGGCGGAAGTCGGAAGATTCAAAATCGACTTTGTTCGAAGTAGCGGCATCATTTTTATGCTCCGAGTGTATTTACTTGTATCCTTACGATCCTGATACTCCGAGGCAAAATAACAATAGGATTTGAATTTCCCTCTGGCTCATATGCCGCAACAAATTTTTATAGTTTGTGCTCATGTATAGGTACTTATGAACTATCTAAAATATATAATAAGCTGAAGTACTGTAGGGAAGTAATTTACAGTGTTACTAGGTTTGGTTACATATTTCAATATCGTTCACGCCATCGCAAAAGCTAGTATGATGCTGCGTCGGCGTATATGCACACGGGGAGGTGATGGACGAGGCGAGGATGATAGCCTCCCGCGAAGTAGCGCCAGGCCCTGACGGAGTCCCGTGACGGGTATGATGGGAGATGATGCGGGTCATGGCACCTAGACTGCGACTTCTATTTACATCGTGATCGAAGGAGGGTGCCAACCCTCGGATATGGCGCACGGCGAGGCTGGTATTGCTTCGGAAGGAGGGACGACCAGCCCTTGTATCGTCCGGTATGCCTATAGGATGAAGTGTGCAATTTCTTCCAAAGAATCTTTGCCAGAATCATTGTACTGTTCTCAGTCGAAAATGTTCGTGAGATGTCAACAACGACTTTTGGCATCAATGACGTAGTGTAGTGATAACTACACTATCAGCTAGGGCCATCTATAGGCAAATTCCGGTTTCATATTTACAGACCTGATACGCTCGATTTGACAGGGATCAGTGCGGATGTCACGTAAAATAAAAGAGAAATTTTGTAAGAAGAAGAAAACTTTATTTTTACTTCGTTTATACAATTATAAGACACTTCCGAGCTCTAGCCGTGACCGTACGAGAGTGAGTCTCTTACAATCTTTTTACATTCGGTCATCTGTTCTCTCATTATCCCCACTACCCTGTAGGCGTACGTGACCGTTGCTACGCTTCTGGAACATTTGGTGGAAGGACCGTTAGGCCATAAATGAATCCTCAGGTACTCCGCCAATATACATTGTCGCCAAGGTCGCCATGTGTTTCTCTCGTCGGTCCATCGGGTTCGAAGTATGCCGACCGGGACACCATCCTGCCCGCGGTATGTGTGTGTGTCCTGGTCTCTGATGTGATTTACGTTACATACCTCCCTTCTTAGATTGATTTTGGTCCTCCAAAATCTCAGTGTTTCTTCAGGATTGTTTTATGGAGGCTAATTGGCTAAAAAGTGTGTTTTCTTCTTTGTCTTAATCAACAAGACAAAACAAAAACAAAGTGCATAACTGCTCCTTATGGAGAAGGTGAAGACCCTCCTGGAAAATAAGGTTTAATACGATTACCATGTATTTTCCTAATCGAGTCATTCACCATTATTTCGTAATAAGGGGTTTTTACTTTTTCAATGGTGTATGGCCCTAGCCATTCAGTATCTAACTTGTGTTTTTTATGATCATTATGAACTAATATTAAATCTTCTTCTCTAAAAATGGATTGAGGTTTAATAATTTTTTTTCTTTGATCTCTTTGGTATCTTTGTTTACTCTTCATTAAAGTTTCCCTGGCTTTAAGTAGCTTGGCATCCCATTCTCGTTTCCTGAAGCTGACCTCATCAGCGTATGTTCTTTGCGGATTTTGGGATATGGTAGATGGGAGATTGGCCTTGTTTCCAAATGTTAGTTCGAAAGGGGTATATCCAGTGGCATCATGAACCATAGTGTTATATGCTAGACACAAAATTTAGGTTTTGATCCCATTCTGTTTCATTATCGTTTTGTATATCTTTTAACATGTCGGATATTACAGCATGTGTCCGTTCTAGGCTTCCGTTGGATTGTGGATGGAATGAGGTGGTTTTTATGTGTTTGATCCTAAATGCTTCTTCGTATCGTTGCATTAGCTCGCTAATGAAACTTTGTCCTCTGTCAGTTAATATACGTTTCGGTGCGGAGAATATGTAAATGTAATGATTCAATAAAGCATTCCAGATTGATTGGGTCTGTTGTGTTTTTAGGGGCACAAGTATTAAATATTTGGTTAGTTCATCGTGTATAGAGAGAATGTATTGGTTTCCTATCTTGGTCTTTTTCAACGGGCCTATCACATCCATAGCGATTTTGTCGTTAGATTCTAACGGGGTGTCGGTTATCTGTGGTTCCTCCTTTCCTCTTATCCGAGTAGTCTTTGATGTTTGACATGTCGCGCAAGTTCCTATTCTGCCTTTTATTCTGTCTATTAGGTGTGGGATATCATATTTGCCTCGGATTCTGTCGTACGTCTTTTGTATTCCGGGATGTCCTACCAAGTCATGATTTTCTTTTAGTACTTGTTCTATTTCCTCTTCGCTTAAACTCTGTATTGCTTCGTAAGCAAATTCTATGTCGTCGCGTTGGTCATTGAAAAATAAAAGAAATCTTTTTATGTGTGCTTTGTCTTGTGCGTTTAAGTTATTGTCTCCTATTCCTATCTTTCTATTTGTTTTAAGTATGTCTGATATTTTCTGTAACCATACGGTTTCGTCATATGGGCCCAGATATGGTTTTGTTAATTGGAAAAAGTTGTCTTTGTTAGATGTTAGTTTCAATAATTTTGGTATTTCTTCTGATTTTTCCCAGTCTCTGAATTGTCTTAATAAAACGTCAGTTTGTGTTATCGCGTGTACTCTGGATAGGGTGTCAGCGGCTACGTTTTCCTTTCCTTTTACGTACTCTATATCGTATTCCTCTAATCTCAATCTCCATCGAATCAATCGACTAGAGGGGTCCTTGCAGTTGTGCAGCCATTTAAGGGCTTGGTGGTCTGTTTGAATTTTGAATTTGCGGCCTAATAAATATTGCCTAAATCTTCTAACTGCCCAAACGATGGCCAATAATTCTTTTTCCGTCGTAGTATAATTTCGTTCAGGGGGGTTTAATGTCCTTGAAATGAAGCAACAAGGGTGTCCGTCTTGTGAAAGGATGGCTCCTAGACCTTCATTACTGGCGTCCGTTGTTAACGTAAATGTTTTCGTATAGTCGGGGTATTTTAGTACTGGTGCTTGGCATAGTCTTTCTTTTAATGTATCGAAGCTAAGTTGTGTTTTGTCAGTCCAGTGGAATTGTATGTCTTTCTTAGTTAGTTCCGTTAACGGTTTGGCAATTTTCGAGAAATTCCTAATAAATTTTCTATAGTATCCGGCTAACCCAAGGAACGATTTTACATCCGTAGGATTTTTGGGTAGTTTGAAGTTCTTTACTGCTTCTATCTTTTCAGGGTTAGGTTTTACTCCGTTTGCTGTCACTAAGTGTCCTAAGTATTCGAATTCGGGTTTTAGGAATTCACATTTATCCGGTTGTACTTTTAGACCTACTTCCCTGAGTCTTTGGAGTATAATGGCTAAGTTTTTATTATGTTCCTCTATCGATTGTCCGAATATAATGATATCATCGAGATAGACGAAACAATGATTATTAATTAAGCCTCTTAACGCGGTGTCCATCATTCTTTGAAAGGTAGCGGGTGCGTTCTTGAGCCCGAATGGCATTCTGTTATAGTGGAAGTGTCCTTGTGGTGTGCTAAATGCAGTGTACTTCCTCGAATTCTCATCCATGTGTATTTGATGGAATCCCGAGGATAAGTCTAAAGCGGAGAAATATTTTGCGTTCCCTAATTGCGATAGCATATCGTCATTGTCGGGTAATGGATATGCGTCTTGGTCCGTTAATTCGTTTAACTTCCGAAAGTCAATCACTATTCGCCACTTTTGTTTCCCCGACGCGTCGATTTTCTTTGGGACGACCCAGACGGGAGAGTTATAGGGAGAGTCGGAGGGTTCTATAATCTTTTTGTCTAACATTTCTGTCATTTGTTTGTTTATTTCGATTTTATTGTGTTCGGGAGGACGGTAGGATTTTACGTTGATGATTTTATCTTCTTTCAATTTAATGGAATGTTTAGCAAGAGATGTACACGGTAATGTTTCGCTGTCTAAATTAAATACATCCATGTAATAGAGAAGAGTCTTTTCTATAGGTTCTCTGAGAGGTTTTTCTATGTGCGATAGTCGAATCGAAGATTTGAAATTTTGGATTTGATCTATGGTATTTGTATTTTCGATAATGTTAGAAACTTGAATTGAGGACTTACCACCATTGATAAAGCACACTGGCGTTGGCTTCCCTTCGAGGTATACAATTTTTTGAATGGTTTCTCCTGGTGCAAGGGTTGGTTCTTGTTGCAGCAGAAGGGTGTTGTTATCTAATTTCAATGTTTCGTTGGAGAGTTCGAATCGATATTGATTCAAACCGGGTAAGCCTAATACGCCATCTTCTGTAATTGGGAAATCGTCACCTATTAAAGAGAAGTCTATCTTTTTGTCGAACAAATTCAATTTGACTTTGTAATTAGATTCGTATTCGGAATGTCCCATGGAGAATTTCTTTGTGTCTGGTATTGTTGTCTTTCCTGGGTAGCATCTCTGTTTAAGCAAGTTGATTCCTGCCCCGGAGTCAACGAGAAATCGCAATCCTGGTCGTCCTGGTAATTGTAATAGTATTGTGGGTAATCTTCCTGAGGTAGCATTGTTAATTCTGATTGTTCTTGAACGTGGTTTATTCCTGGAGGGGCTTTTCTTTGAGGCGGTATCGGAAAATTTTGGCATTGATTGGGAAGGTGTCCCAATCGATTGCATTTGGGACATTTCGCTTGCGTCCTTTCGCTTAATGGTCTGTTCCCAAACTTCGTAAAATTGTTCGTTCTTGGTAGAATATTTTGTGTGAGTGGAGTTTTATTATTTGTGTTACTTGTAATAGCGAGGCGATTGTCTACTGGATGAGAAGCCTGGTTACGATAAAATGGCGGGGCGGTTGTCTGTCGCGTCATCTGTCTGCGAGAGCTGTGCTCGCGGAAGTATCTCTCCATATTCATTGCTTTCTTTTCTGCTTCGATGAGATTTGGGGGGAGATTATCCATTAGCGCCTGCCCTATTTCTGGACGAAGGCCTCTTACATAGTCGGTCACAGAGTCCATGTATAGTTGCTCGTTCATCACCCGTCGAGTTAGTTCGTCTCTATACTCGTTGGTAATGCTGTGTTGGAGTTTGTTAAAAACACTTCGAAATCTGATGTTATAGTTTTGCACGCTTTCGGTTAATCCTTGCCTCATTCCTCTTAATTCGTCCTGTTGTTCTCTCACTGATACTTGCGCAGCTACATTACGTCTCAATGCTTCGTACAGAAATTCGAATTCGGTAATACGAATATTGCGGATTGCCATTGCGGCTTTTCCTACAATCTTCTCTATTTTAATCATTTTTAGTAATAGTGTTGGTTCGCTACACGTTATTCTTACTTCTTGTATTTCATGAATAAAATCCTCCACGCCTATATCATCCTCTCCGTTTAATATCGGAATGCATTTTAATGCACTCTCAGCTTTTATCTCTGGTTGCGTATATTGTTCAGGAAAAGTCCTTTCCCAGGATGGTTGAGGTGGTGTTTGAAGTAATGGGCGATGTTCTCGAAGGACCGATTGATCTTTAGCGGTGTGGGTTACTTCGTCTACGGTTATTAGGGAACTGGCTTCGGATACATTTCCCGTTTTTGTTTTTACTAGAACTTCATCCATACGCAGTGTAAGCATACTCATTTGTTGGGTCAGTCTCTCATTCTGCTTCTACATTGCATCAAGCAAAGCTTTAACTGTTGGGTCTATTCCGCTGTTAGTTAAAGCGGCGCTAACAGTTTCGGTTTTGTCTTCTCGTGGCGTTGCCATTGTTATACTAATTGTGCTGTCTGTTCTCGATCTGTATTTGACAAAAGAATCCAGGGCTTGCTCACCTTGATCGTTTAACCCGTAGGAAAGGTTCCGTTGCGGTGTTCCTTTGTCGAAACGTCGAAAGTGTCTGCTCTGTTACAGTGGTCCACTGATCCTCAATCTTCAAAGTTGACCGTAGCCCGAAATGCGTATTTTCGTTTTCTTGAAGTTGATGGATCCTGGCAGGATCGCCAAAATATCACGTAAAATAAAAGAGAAATTTTATAAGAAGAAGAAAACTTTATTTTTACTTCGTTTATACAATTATAAGACACTTCCGAGCTCTAGCCGTGACCGTACGAGAGTGAGTCTCTTACAATCTTTTTACTTTCGATCATCTGTTCTCTCATTATCCCCACTACCCTGTAGGCGTACGTGACCGTTGCTACGCTTCTGGAACATTTGGTGGAAGGACCGTTAGGCCATAAATGAATCCTCAGGTACTCCGCCAATATACATTGTCGCCAAGGTCGCCATGTGTTTCTCTCGTCGGTCCATCGGGTTCGAAGTATGCCGACCGGGACACCATCCTGCCCGCGGTGTGTGTGTGTCCTGGTCTCTGATGTGATTTACGTTACACGGACATAGCGCTAATTGTCTAGTGTGCGCTGAATTGGGCAAGAAATCTGGAGTACCGGGCATATCGAATACTCGGCATGTCTGCAACAGCAACGGAAATACGGGGATTTGAATATTTGAGTCTGAATATGCAAACCTGCAATGACGCCGTATTTGACACGGCCCAGAGTTGACATAGAGCAAACCGGCTGGAGTATGCTGTATTTGGCAGCAAATGTGGAGTATAACATGCATCCTATTGTGAACATACTTACTATGAAAACGGAGATACATTCAGTTGAATATTTAGGCTTGAATGAGCAAAACTACAAATACGCTGGATTTGACTCGTTCCGTATTTAACATGGCTTAAACCAGATCAAGCGTCCAGTGTATGGCAGTCGATGTGGAATATAACGCGCACCGATTTGTCGACATATCTGCAACAGAAACTGAGTCACGTCGATCTGAATATTGAACCCTGATCATGCATTACTGCATTTACGCTTGATTTCACGGGGTCCGGATTTGACATAGCGCAAACCAGATGATGCGAGCTGTATTTAATAGCAACTACGGAGTATAAAGCGCATCGAATTTTCCACATATCTGCAATCGAAACGGAGATTCGTTGATTTGATTATTTAGGTGTGATAATGCAGAACTGCAGTTGCGTTGGGTTTGACCGGACCAGAGTCGACATAGCGCTAATTGGATGATATTGGTTTAATTTGCAACAAATGTGGAATGCAAGGCAAATCGTATTGTCGACACATTTCCAACAGTAGCGGAGATTCGTGGACTTGAATATATAATAATGTATATGAAAAACTGCAATTACGCTGGATTTGTCGGTGATCGGAGATGACATAGTTTAATTCGAATGATGTGCACTGTATTGGCGGCAAATGTGAAGTATAACCTGAGTCGAATTGTCGGCATATCTGTAACAGAATCGTAGATACGTTGATTTGATTATTTATGCACGAATTTGCAAAACTGCAATTACGCGGGTTTGACACGGGCCAGAGTTGACATAGCGCCAGCCCACTAATGTGCGCTGTATTTGGCAGCAAATATGGAGCGGATGTCGGCACATATGTTATAGAGGCGGAGACACATTGATCTGAACGTTTATTCCTGAGTATGCAAAACTACAATTACGCTGCACTTCACAGGGTCCAGAATCGACATAGCCCAAAGCGGCTGATGTGTGCTGTATTTGGCAACAATTTTGGCGTATAACTCGCTTTACGTTGTCGGCATATCTGCAACAGAAGCGGAGATACGTTGATTAGAATATTTCAGCCTGAATATGCAAAGCTGAAACTAAGTTGGATTTGTCGTAGACCAGAGATGACATAGCACAAACCCTCCGATGTGTCCTTAATTTGGGAGCCAATGTGGAGTATAACACACATAAATTCATCGTCATATCTGCATTAGAAACAGAGATACGTAGATTTGAGTATTTAAGCCTGAATATGCAAAACTGCAATTTCGCTGGATTTCACACGTTCCAGAGTTAACTTAGCGCCAGCCCACTTAGGTGCGCTCTATTTGGCAGCAAATGTGGAGCTACCGCGCATAGTATTTTCGACGTATATCCAATACCAGTGCAGAAGTTGAAAAGTCGCATCCCGGATGATGCGCGCTGTATTTGGTAATAAATGTGGAATACAACTTGCATAGTATTGTCGACATATCTGTAATAGGAACGAAGATACCTTCATTTGATTATTTAAGCCTCAATATGTAAATTTGCAATTACACAGAATTTGATCGGGTCCAGAGTTGACGTGGCACAAACCGGCTGATTTGGCAGCATATGTGCAGTATTATGCGCATCGAATGGTCGTCATTTGAGCTCTTGAGGCGGAGATACGTGGATTTCAATATTTTAGACTGAGTATGCAAAACTGCAAATACGCTGGATTTGACACGGTCCAGAATTGACATTGCGCAAACTGGCAGATATGCGCTGTATAGGTTTATTTGAACATTTAAGGATGAATATGCGGAACTACAATCATGCCGGATTTGACTGAAACCAGAGAGGACATAACGGAAACAGGCTGGTGTGCGCTGCATTTGGCAAGAAATGTGGGGTACAAGTCACATCGAATTCTCGACATATTTGTCACAATGACGGAGATACGTTTATTTGATTATTCGTGCATGAGTATCCAAAATTGCAATTGCGCTGGATTTATCAATGGTCAGAATCGACATAGCGCAAGGCAGCTGATGAGTAATACATTTGGCAGTACGGCGCTAAGTCGAATTGTGGACATATCTGCAACGGAATACGAAATAGCTTGATTTGAATATTTAATCCTGAAAATGGAAAGCGCTAACAACTCTACTCTCAGCAACTCCAACACCTCTCACAACTCGACAACGCTAACAACTCCACTCTCAACAACGCTAACACCTCTCGCAACTCGACAGCGCTAACAACTCTACTCTTCGACTCCTTGATTAACTCTGACCTCTCGACACACTCTTATTTCTCGATCAACCGCTCAACGCTTCTCGATCAGCCAAACTTTAATGTTAAATCGTCCCCTACCATTAGCGTTAGTTTTTCCAACTCTCTAACCACATTCTGTTAACGCTCCGCAAGTACAAGGTGACTTTAGTCACATAGGCTTTCTCACCGATGTAAACTAACAACCGAAGTACACACGACATTGTTTTGATCGATTTCTAATGAGGATTTTTCCTCGCGATACTACAATATGTTGACTTGAATATTTAAGCCGGAATATGCAAAACTGCAAATGCGCTGAGGTTGGCTGCGTCCACACGTTACATAACTCAAACCAGATAATATGCACTGTATTTGGCAGCGAATATGGAGTATAACGCGCTTCGTTCTGTCGGCATATTTGGAATGCAAACGGCGATACGGTGATTTGAATAATTAATCATGAATATGTATAGCAGCAATTTCGCTGGATTTGACAGAGCCCGGAGTTGACATAGTACAAACCTGCTGATGTGTGGTGCATATGACATCAGATGTGAAATTTAACGGACATCGAATTGTAGCCATATGTGCAATAGAAACGGAGATACATTCATTTGAATATTTTAACCTGAATATGCAAAACTACAATAACGCTGGATTTGACAGGGACCAGAGTTGACATAGCGCAAACCAGCTGACATGCAGTGCACATGACAGCAAATGTGACATATAACGCGCATCGAATTTTCCGAAAATGTTCCGTAGAAAGGGACATACCATGAATTGAATATTTACGACTGCAAACGCAATACTACAATTGCGATGGATGTTTCAAGGACCAGATCTGATATAGCTGTAACCAGCTAATGTGCGGTGTATCTGAGTGCAAATATGAAGTGTAACGCGCTATTTATAGTCGAAATATATGCAATAGAAGCGGAGATACGTTTTTGTGAATACGTAAGCCTGAATATGAGCAACAGCAATTACGCTGTGATTGACAGAGCCTAGAGTTGACCGCAAACTTGCTGATGTGCGCTGGTTATGACATGGGATATGAAATATAACGGGCATCGCATTGTAGCCGTTTGCGCTATAGAAACGGAGATACGTTGATTTAAATATTCTAACCTGAATATGCAAAATTGCAATTACGCTTGATATGTCAAAGACCAGAGATGATATAGTAGCTCGAGCCATCTGAAGTGCGCTGTATTTAGCAGCCAATGAGGAG